>NC_046978.1:14075016-14375016 GCF_009769545.1 Cyclopterus lumpus | reverse complement strand
GACCAGACAAGAACACCCCCCCCCCCCCCCAAAAAAAAGCCCATCAGTCTGAGTAAGAAGACGAAGCAAATGGGTTGTCAGCTCCTTCACATGATGGGTTCCCTTTGGTCCTTTTGGATGAGAAGAGGCATAGCTCTCTGGTGTGTGTAGGTCACATATATACAGTACATCCACAGGTAAACACAAATGCCTGTGTCCTCACCTGCAGAGCGCGGCCGTGCTCTCCTCCAGCCGTCTCCCCAGCAGTCGGGCTATCGCCGTGAACGAGTTGCTCATCCTGTAGATGTCTTTGCCGCAGCCTCCCAGTACAGACGGGTAGCGGTCGGTGAGAGCTCTGATCTGCAGCAGCAGTGTGTGGTGAAAGCTGTGGTCCATGCTGCCCAGACAGGACACCAGGTAGACCAACACGCTGCGGGCATGAGTCTGGAGAGAAGAGGCGACACGAAGAGAGAATGATGTTGAAAATGTAACATCTGTTGTTGTGATCCACACTGATTCCAGCATGAAACTAAACAAAGAAAGAAGAAAAGAAAAGAGACGGAATAAGATTGCCGACAAGTTGTTTTATTGTACCAAAAACATCCAGTTTAATGGTTATTTTTAAAGCTGTGGTTGTTTCCGAGGACACTGAAAATGACTGAGGATCACACAATTGTTGCATTATGGGACAGCTTGAAAGTATTGTTTCACTAAGAGTGTCCGTTGGGGGGAAAAAAGTGTATTTGATCTAATTCGACACACATTGGATGTTACACTTCCAAGAGGTTTGTGGGGGTGAGGGGGGGTTCGGTGCAGCTTCTTTTGTTTCTAAATCACAATAAACAGTACTAAATACAAACACATGCTTTCTGCAAACTAGGCATTACTTTCCACTCGTAGTAACACACTTTTTTTTATCATTCTCAGTGGACTCTTTGGTATCCAGAGCGTATACGACCTGCTCACCTCTGAGGTTTAACCCTCTGTTATGCATATTTGAATCCCTAAAGCAAGGCTCATACTTCTCTTTTATATGTACTGCGTCCTATGATATGCAATATCATAATCAGTAAAGCACTTCGAATGAGACAATCACTTTTTTAACAGCCCATTTTGGACCCTGACCTGTTATTTTAAAGACAACTGTTAAAGCACGCCTTGTAACCAGGAGAGAAGAATGCAGTTACTGCACAATTTGGGCATGTTTCACAAGCACACTGCAGGATGCTATATTTACACAAGGATTTAAAAACTACCAGACAAGGCAGAACTTGACTTTATTGTATTGTATTTAGGAGTCCGTGAGCCTGGAGGCTGCCGGTACAAAGACGTTACTAGGATGGGAGCTGCTTCTCCACACACTTCAAGCTTTTACTGTTGGGATGTGTTACTTTTTAAGGACTCACTATAATACTTCCAAACATTACAGCATAAGAAGAACCTGCATCATTTCAGACAATATGAGCGTAATGCTATTAAAAGCCTGCCAGGTCAAATGAAGCACTCCGTCATCAAACGACACATATCGTGTTTAATTGTGTGGAAAAAAGCACTTGGCCTTAATTTGATGTCTTAAACACATCACAGGTTTTAACTCATGACTACATTCTTCTGTCAAATCCTGCGACGAGCACAATAACAGAAAGTTACTTCTTTTTAAAAAAAAAAATTTTTTAAACAAATAATAAGAACTGTACAAGATATTTAATTATATCTTGTAATGTTCATCAAAAGAAAAGTATGAATCTGGAGAATTATAACTACCCAAACAGAAAGACACAACTTGGCTCTGTCTTTTTTAATCATCCCCATTATGATAATTCATAACACTGGGAGTCCGTCTCCTCTGGTGATAGAACATGTGTTTGTGTGCAGGAGATATCTGTTTCAAAACTTCACTTAAATTTGTTAATGAATCTGAGTTTACACACACAAATAAAAAAGCAAATAAAACGCTGCATCTGTCCAGCCACGAGCCAACGCTGCGCTCCGCTCACTAACTGGTTGTGTTTATCTTTTTTCCTCCCGTGTTTACTCGGTCGCTTAGTTTCTCCTGATTGTCCATCAGCGCTGATGTCTCTGCTCCCTTTGGAGCTGCAGTCTGGCACACTAACAAGCCCCATGGAGATACTCCTGTGTGCATGACTGTGTCCTTTGTTTCCCACAGCACATTAATCACTTGCGACAATGACTGTGTAAATATCAAAGGAGGGATGATTTAACCTTTGAAAGCCGAAGAAAATTCTATCTGAACAGAGTGACTGCGACGAATTTCAGCAAAGTGCATCAAACTTAAGTTACATTTTATTTTTTTCGCTAAATATTTTTCCATGAGTCTTGATTGTGCTCAACACCGGTTGCGTTTAGCTTCTTAAATCACCTCTTTGGCTTGTAGCTTGCAACCTCTTTGTCAGGTTTTATATTTTTAGGAGCTGGCTAAGAGTTTCTTTTTACCTTCTCAAATTGTTAATATAAAAAGGTTATATTGGAGGTTAAATGTAGTCGTCCTCATCTTGCGATGCCTTGGAGGTGTACCAATATTAAGACGGTGCACGATGTTAACAATTTTAAAGCCGTGCTGCCAAAATCTTCATTTTGACTCGTAAAATAATATTTGTTTGGAAGGTATGATATCATCTGGGTGTCTCGTAAATCAACAACACTTGAATGACGCTGTCTTCTATAAACAGACAATATTTAATTGTTTTATGTTTCGAGGCTGTACTCTATACTTTGTGGTGATGTTGGACTGCAAATATATTTAAAAGTATTTATGATGTTTTGTCAGCCTAATCAACACTGAAAAAGGGCAACATAATGAGAAATACTGTAAAAAAAGAAAAAGAGAACCAAAGCAGTATAACGCAAAGCAACATCACAAGCTACAACCTTAAAAATGTATTTAGTATTCAATCAACACAATTCTAAAACATTATTAACACCAAAACATAACTTAGTTTTGGAAAACTATGATTTACAACAAGTTAAAGCTGACAGGCTTTCTTTCTCTTCTCAATGTACGTTGATAAATATATAACACAATGTAGACCAACTCTCTTCAGGAGGAAAAAAAAGCCTGAAACGTTGTTGTGCAATCATGTTACAATCAAGTATAAATGCACCGCAATGAGAAAGTGTGTGTGTGTGTGTGTATGTGTGTCTGTCTGTGTGTGTGTGTGTGTGTGTGTGTCTGTGTGTGCGTGTGGCACAAACACAAACCCACAGGAGGTATTCTCCACTGCCATCACTAGGAGGCCTTTGCTGAGGCTTTTCCCAGAAAAACACAAGTTATTTTCCAAATGGATCCAATGTGAAGAAAGACAAGACACTGAGACCTGACCAACTGCGTGCATGCGTGTGTGTGTGTGTGTGTGCGTGCGTGTGCGCGTGTGTGTGTGTGTGTGTATGTGTGTGTGTGTGTATGTGTGTGTGTGTGTGTGTGTGTGTGTGTATGTATTTGTGTCTGTGCTGAAGCTGGGTTGGCAGCTTTTTTCGACAAGAAGATTGAGGAGGGAGGGTTGCCCTGAAGTAATAGAACACTGTATTATGGTTTCCAGCTCATGTGTGTGTGGGAGTCATGCCATATTTCCCCCTTTCATTAATTACCCCAAATTGATGTTAAACTGCGTTCAATGGACCCAGAGGAAAAGAGGGAGGGGGAGGCCTCAAGCTGTCCTTCTGTCACCTTCATCGCTCTGCACACACACGCACGCATACACACACACACACACACACACACACACACACACACATACACACACACACACACAGACTGACTATAATGTGTGACTTCATCCCACCTACAGTATCATTACACAGTGTGACATTATTACTTGCTACGTCTGCAAGATTAACGTTGATAAAACCTTCTGAGTCATATGTCAGGCTAGCCCCATATATGAGAACAGCACTCCCTCCACTCATGCACACATATTTTTTATTATTATCCAGCAGAGGTTTGCATCTTCCAAGGTATTTCTGCGACGGGTGTTGATAGTCCATCTTTGCCAACAATAAACATTTCCTAATTCATGTTGTCTCTTACTTGCACAACTTTCAACAAACATATTTTTTTTGGGGGGGGGGGGGTTGCAATCCACCACTGTAGGGTTTTTCAAGCATCTAAGCTACTCTGAACCACTTTCAGATGGGAAGGAAAGAAGAATTAGAAGTGTTGCTTTAAAGCATCAGACGGAGAGGCTACAGACACATTACTGCACCATCCAGACTGGAAATGAAGGTGGGCTCAATACCGGTGTTTTTCTTCTCCTCAATGACCTTCCACTGTGTGCACGTGTGTGTCTGAGACAGCTCAGCCGGCATCGCGCCCTCCCTCTCCAGCCCATCAGGCAGCAGAGATGCCACTTTGCAGTTTGCTCGGCTAATTAACCTGTAATCAGCCGCTCAAGTGTTTTTGCAGAGGCTGATCCCGTGGAGTTAATGGCTGAAACACCACTACGTCAAAATGAGTGCCATTAGAGGCAAATGAGCAGCCAGGTCTGTGGGGCAGCTTAACTCCATGGGTTGGCCACAATGAGGCTCATGGGACAAATCTCACCTATCCAAACACATTTAGGATTTTGTGAGTCTTCCAAAAGAGTACATTATTAGTCGCAGTAGTTATAGTTTTAGTGGTACTATCTTTTTGAAAAATTAATACCTGCTTCGTCAAATTGGTGCTACATAATACCATAAAGGTTCTGCCACAGCTGAATTGAGGTCGTCACCTTTTGAAGAACACACTTTAATGCGGTTGAGGTCGGCTGGAGCTCAAGGTTTTTTTTGCACCATGCGGCTGACAGAGCGGCTCTTTAACAGTTCCTTCAAATTTTCGATTTTGTTTTCTTCTTCTTTCTCTCCCTGCCAGGACAGCAGTCTGTTGTGTTTCTTGCTCTCTGTTGAGCCGTGGAGAGACAGAGCTCTTCAAGGAGCCGGCGCGTGTGCTTGTTTAGGAGAACACTGATGTGTAGGGGTGTCAGACGGGAGCTCAAACCTCCGGATGTGGCCGCCCGCTCTGTCCGGTGGGTGAGTGTAGGCTTTACACTTGGCGGGACAACAGAGAACAAGTCATGTGAGAGTGCAGCCAGTTTCTCCCTACTCATTGGAATAATCACTACTGCTTGTTTCAGTGTGTGTGTGTGTGTGTGTGAATACACACTGCTGGACAGACGTGAAGTGTATTAATAGCATTATTCCCGAGCCATTTTGACAGGAATTAGAGTATTTTTGTAGGCTGATCCTGTTTACCACAAACAGTGAAAAACACAGACAAACAGACATTTGCTGCAGCAGCTAACAACACACAAAGTGCAGAATAAAACTAACTTCAAGGACCTTCAGTTGCTTCTTATTACTTTCAGACTCTTGTCTCTCTTCATGTACCTTGATGTAAAAATTATTATTTCTTTCTATAAATAGTTCTACATTTTGGGAAGAAACACGTATTCTCTTTCTTGCAGCGAATTAGATGAGAAGATCAATGCTACTATCATGTCTTTAAAGTAAATATGTAGCCAACAGACAAAAGCTAGCTCAGCTGAGACTGTAAAGAGAGGAGCCCGTCCGGAGGTAAGAAAATCCTTATCCCAGCACCTCTACAGCTCCCAGATGAACACGTTATATCTTGTTTGTGTAATCTGTACAAAACTCAAAGTGTATATACAACGTTATTATTCGGTGTGGCTATGCGAAGCAGCCAGGCTCATAGAGGAAAGGAAAGAAGGAAAGGAAGGAAGCCAGGAAAGGAGGCAATGAAGGAAGGAAGAAAGGAAAGGAAAGAGGGAACGGAAGGAAGCCAGGAAAGGAGGCAATGAAAGGAGGAAGGAAGCCAGGCAAGGAGGCAAGGAAGGAAGGAAGGATATAAATGTATATAAACACCTCTCGGTAGTAGCCACACCATCTAAATTTCTTGCGAAATTTTCTAGTTATTATTGAAATGATTTAAAAATGCCTATTTCCAGCTGTGCGTCAGCGTTGACTTTCTCTTTTTTTCTGCACCAACATCATTGAGGAAATATTGACAACAAATGCCGAACCTTTTTATTTACTGAACACAGATGTTGTGTCACGACGGGGGATCTTGTGTGTTTTCTAAGGAAGATGACATTTATGGCAAATATGCATGATGTCACAGCGCCGCCCGCTACCCCACGAACTGCTGAAAGGAAAAGTCAGGTTTCCTGCGACTTGGGTCTGTTTCACATTCGTGGCCTTCAGTTTTCTTGCTCGTAATTTACAGTAAATATTTTCCCCAAATGAATTGTTGAGATCTGTGAATGTGGCAACATCAAATGTGGATTTATGTCTTCCACTTGTACTGTTTAAATGGTGACCCTTTTCATTGTCAAAAGGATCTTCACCAGATTAATATTTGACGACAAAGCAATTCTGTGTCTCTCTCTCTGGCAGGTAACATTCGTAACATGCTGTTACGAGTGTTGCCCTCGGTCTACCCCAGACAACCAGATACCATCCACTGTCACCTAGGCAACCTCACTGCGATGATGTCACAGATGGAGTCCCCAGAGCAACAACACCTAATCCGACTCATTCAAATTGTTGCGGCGCAACATCCGCCGGTGAGTGTTTGTGTTGTTTGACTAGAAATAAAGCACAATGCACCGTGGGTAAATCAATCTATTTGCTGTCACAGCCGCAGACTGTTTGTATTACTGCATGGGCTATGCGAAGCAGCCAGGCTCAAATTTTTTGGCGGAAGGAAAGGAAGGAAGCCAGGCAAGGAGGCAAGGAAGGAAGGAAGGATGGACCCCCCTGCGCTCTCTCCTTATGTCTCCTCCCCCCACCCTGTGCTCTTTCTGTGTGTCTCCAACCCCCCACCCTCCCACCACCCTTGGCAGGAGCAAACTGACCTCATTAACATATCTCACTCCCGGTAATGTAATATACGTATATATACACATGTATATAACATACATGTATATAAACACCTCTCGGTAGTAGCCACACCATCTACATTTCTTGGGAAATGTTCTAGTTATTATTATTATTATTTCTTGGCCGGGATTAGTACATTATTGGAGTCTCCCAGAGTCTTCTGAAAGATATGCATCCACTTCCTGTATCAACTGCAAATCAGTGCGGCACACGAACATGAACTCGGGTAATCCTTGGCGGTGTTTGTACCTCACTGATGATGCCCACGGCACCGTGGATTTTGGCCACGTGCCCCAAGAGAGCAGGGCTTTGTTGTCCCACAATCCTCAGCGTTGGCAGAAAGCTGACCAGTGAAGAAGGGCTGGCCTGTGACACGTCCACGAGCGCGCCCAGCAGGGCCTCAGTCTGGGATTGGTCTCCTAGGTAACCGACGAGCGCGGGCACCTGAGGGCTCAACATCTGTTCGGGTGAGGAGAAGCAAAGTTGGAGAGGGCAGAACGAGTTATTCATCACTTTTGATTACAGCCGTAAGTAACCTTGGAGCGAGATAAACAGACTGGTGACTAATATTAAACAAAGCTTGACTGCAGGACTGTCTGTACGAAGTTTGTGAATGACCACTTCCTTACATATTATCTGGACTGGTCACACTGGAATGCACTAGAATGGACTGGATCAGGCGAACAATGCCCACCATGACCGGCCCTGCTGCAGCCACTTTATGAGTCACCGGTTCTGAACAATCATATTATTATCGTACACTGTCTGTTCTCCAGGGAGAAGATGCTCGAGCTACATGGGTTCAAAGTTCCACATTGTTGTCATGCTTCATCGTTTTAATACCGGGTCACTTCCAGTACGTGAATATTAGGAAGCAGATTATTTGGTAACTTTTCTAATGAATGCAGCGACAGTCTCAGTAGAAATATTTTCTGTGTGGTGCGTGGAGATTAGAATAACTCCAGATGGCTGGTTTTGTGAGGAGTGAGATTATCCATATTTTACCACCATGTGCTCTGTTTGCAGGTACTTTCCCCTCATGCTAACCACCTGCAGCTCTGCTCTGAAATATACAGGATTAAGGGAGTTCTTAGAGAGAAATGTGCACTCCACATGCACTCCATTTCCTCACTCACTAACTATGTTCCAGTGGCTTATTCTATATTTCGACATGAGCTCATTAGAGGATACTGCGTAGTTGAATAGTAAAAATTCTGATTAAGCTTGATTTCTGGGCAGAAATGTTACACAAAAGCCACACACGTACATCATTGTCAGCCAAAACCAAGCTAAATGTAAACTCAAGTTGTGGCCACAGAGGCTCAGTTCTCATGAAGTTGGATGGTGCTTTATTTTCAAATATCCCCACAGTCTTATGTACTGTAACGACCCCATTATCATTTAAATATTAGTATCTAATACATCTGGAAGGGTAATTGTTTTAGGTGTTACTCTGCCTTTTGGAATAGTTAGTCCAAGGCTGATGAAGATAGTGCCAACAAAAAGGTTTTGTAAAAACATGACTAAATATAATTTGTATTTCGATCAGTGACAGTGGAATAAGTGGGGTAATTCCCTTCGGCCCATGCAGTAATACAAACAGTCTGCGGCTGTGACAGCAAATAGATTGATTTACCCACAGTGCATTGTGCTTTATTTCTAGTCAAACAACACAAACACTCACCAGTGGATGTTGCTCCGCAACAATTTGAATGAGTCGGATTAGGTGTTGTTGCTCTGGGGACTCCATCTGTGACATCATCGCAGTGAGGTTGCCTAGGTGACAGTGGATGGTATCTGGTTGTCTGGGGTAGACCGAGGGCAACACTCGTAACAGCATGTGGTTACCTGCCAGAGAGAGAGAGAGAGACAGAGTTGCTTTGTCGTCAAATATTAATCTGGTGAAGACCCTTTTGACAATGAAAAGGGTCACCATTTAAACAGTACAAGTGGAAGACATAAATCCACATTTGGGGAAAATATTTACTGTAAATTACGAGCAAGAAAACTGAAGGCCACGAATGTGAAACAGACCCAAGTCGCAGGAAACCTGACTTTTCCTTTCAGCAGTTCGTGGGGTAGCGGGCGGCGCTGTGACATCATGCATATTTGCCATACATGTCATCTTCCTTAGAAAACACACAAGATCCCCCGTCGTGACACAACATCTGTGTTCAGTAAATAAAAAGGTTCGGCATTTGTTGTCAATATTTCCTCAATGATGTTGGTGCAGAAAAAAAGAGAAAGTCAGCGCTGACGCACAGCTGGGAAAAAAAGGCTTTTTAAAATCAGCACGGGGACCAAAAAACCCCCCGACATTACCCAACAGCCTTTGACTCACGTATGAAACATCTTTCAATGATTCACATCGCAGAACAAAGGAAGATTTGTTATTGGTGACCTTTCAAGATTTTCAAACAATGGCTTCTGTGTCAGCCGGATATTTTTCACCACAGTGACATTTTGCAGCCTAATATAAAAGTTGTATAGAATAAATGTTTATGTTAAAGATGCTGCAGGATTTAACCCATGGACAATTTATAAGTGGTGTTCTTAATTGGGGATTTAATCAAATCATCTTTCAAATTTACAGGAGAGATGGAAAGATGGAAGAAAGACAGTCCGATAAGAGCAGAAATATGGAACAATAGATTGATGTTTAATGAGAAGTAATGAATGGAGAGTGGTTAATCAGAACAAAGCAAAAACATGAAGGGCAAAACTTCACTCAAGCTGCACAGAAAAGGGACATACGTGTAAACTTACATGTGCATAAAAAAGATAACAAATGCAGCGTATGGTAGAATAAGTGGCTATATTGCTGTTATTAATAAAAAATGCGAAATTACCATTAACAAACTACGAGTCCTCGTGCGGCAACCAAATTCACCTTTTTCAAATCAATTTATATTTTCTTTTCAATCTTCATTTTATTCCACTTTTTTTTAATGCCAAATAAATATTACATTGACAATCCATCCAGTAGTTTAGACATTTAACTCATGTTACCTACATTAACTAATGTTGGCGCTAGTTCATCGGAATTATTGTACAAAAATGTCCCAGCAGTCCATCCAATAATTGCTGAGATATTTAAATCTGGACTGAAATAGACGTTGCCATCCCAGGAGCCACGTCGCTATACATCTGCAATGACATCTTGAAGCGAAATTACAGTATTTATGACCATTAATCATATTTTTATTCATCATGAACATCTGGTCCATGATATTTGAAACAGCTAGTAGCTCACATGGGGAACGTTTGTCATATATTTCATAAAAACTTAAACATAGTAAATAAATGGTTTCAAACAGGTGATTCACAGCTATAAATCTCTGTAACCACAGGTTTTGTCCTGTAACAGATGACTGGTACTAAGGAGGGGACGGATTGTTCTGTACTGTTCTGTGCAGAGGCAGAGGAGGGGAGAAGAGTGCGCATCAATGTTTAGAAGATGGTCCCTTTTCGCCTCATCATAGATTACACCATATGGAACAGCACACACACCCATCTCTATACTTACGACACACATCACCATAAAAAGAGACAGGTAGAGTACATGTAGCAGAAGGAGAGTCCTGGAAACCACCATAAAGCTGTGGCTGCAGCATTTACAGGTCTGTTTCAGAGGAATGTTAAAAGAAAGACCGGAGGAGACTGGAAACACATTGAGGAGGATTTATGGAGTGTACCTGTGAGAGCACACTCACCCACATGCCAACACACAGACAATGCATGTGAGACACAAAGATATTATTTAGATTATTGAGTGAATGTACCTTTTGTCTCGTATATTTTCTGTTATTTGACTCACACTGCATCTCCTAACCCTGTGTGTGTGTGTGTATACTTTTTCTGACCTTCATACCTTCATTCCAGCTTACACCCAACCCATCATCATAACTTACACATCTCAATAAAATATCCTGTAATGACCTTTGGTTCGGAGGCACACAAAAGGCGTATTATGTTAAACACGTTTGAAAAGGCCATCACACATTTTGCAAGGGGAATGAGAACTATTGTTGACTTCATGTGCAGAGGAAGGAGAGGACACGATGGCTTTCTTTTGCTGTGCTGTTTTCCAAATGTCACATTTACCCACACATGCACTTTGAATAAAAAAAAAAAGACATTAATACATTTTTTTTTACCTAAGAGAAAACTAAAACTGTCTGAATCATGGGAAAAAGGATTTTCAGTGTCGTAAAAATGTGTTAAACCATAAACTGAAGTTATCACTAACAGTGCTGGGACCAGCGCATCTAAATCAAAACAATGTAGATGCACATGATTCTTTAATTTAACTAAATTTCACATGTTAAGCAAAGACCTTTTAACCCCTAACGTCCGTGAGACCAAACCCCCACGTGGTTCAAGATACTCTTAAACTGAGATAAGGGAGAGAACATACATGACTGATGAGCAAAAACAAAGCGTTTCACAGTACAGTAAAACCAAGGCCTGTATAAGTATAGAAATGGCTATATTAAGGCCAAAAATAAACATTTTTCAGGAAGGTTAACAAAAACAAAAACTGTGTTTCGTTGGTTGTCATGTCTGGCACGTACTAAAGGAGTAGCAGCATAGCACATTTTTCAGATGTCTTGTTTTGTCTGACCAGCACCCAACCAGACTGAAAGTCTACAGCCGTGCTAACGGGTGTACTTTTCGTCTTTTCCTTGTACGGGTGGACTTTGAACTAAATGCGAACATCATGCACACATGCTCACAATAACAGTGCTAACATGCTGATGTTTAGCAGATATAATATTTACACCACGTTCCCCATCTTAGTTTTGCGTATTGGCATGGCAACACTTTTGACCAGATGGTGGTGGCGCTGGATGGAAAGTCAGGGGATCACCAGCGTGATTAGGATTGCTCACGTGGGAACCATGAGTGTACTCGTTATGGTTGAGATATTCCAGTCTGGACCAACATTACCATTAAAGCCACGGTGCCACGTTAGCGCCATGAAGCTAAAAAACCCAAAGATTCTGTTTACTGTCATTGAAGAAAAGTAGAAAAGATTTTACAAGCTGTCAGAATTTTGCCATTTCTTTCTTGCAAAACTGCTCAAACAATTCATATCATATCAAAATTGCCGCAGCCTAAAGTTCTGTTGATTGACTATTCAATTAATTAACTATAGTTGCAACTATATTTTTGACAAATATGGGAACATTCCATTAATAAGCCACAATGCACAAAACCTGAACTCTTATGCACGGGACGCTATTGTACGGGACAAAAATGCAGATATCAGCACAAAGGATATCCAGAGGGATGTATTTGGATGGCTTTACAGCTTACACATGTTTCACAACATTCATTTTGTACCTTTGTTCCTAAAGTCAAATATCGCACAGCTCGATTAACCTCCGGATGGAAGAGGGCGGGATAAACTATCAAATAGAAGAAAAAAAAGAAACAGGACTCAAATATCTCCCAGAAAATATATTTCTTTGGGATTCTGTGCATTTCTGTTGCATGAGGGAATCCCCTCCCCCTCCCGACCCCCCCAAAAGCACAGTAAACTACTTTCAAGTATTCAGCACAACATGAAGCTGGAGGGGATCGTGCAAAAAAAAGGGAATTTCTCACGTGTCCTCAAAATTATTTCATGCA
Organism: Cyclopterus lumpus; assembly: GCF_009769545.1. NCBI lineage: Eukaryota > Metazoa > Chordata > Actinopteri > Perciformes > Cyclopteridae > Cyclopterus > Cyclopterus lumpus. The sequence continues at coordinate 14,362,509 of NC_046978.1, read as the reverse complement.
TTCAAATATTTGATATACCATTAAGTGAGAACCATTACAGCAGACCAGATGTGCAATTCATACACACAAACGCACACGCACACGGACGCATGCACACACACACACACACACACAAGCACACACACACACACACACACACACACACACACACACACACACACACACACACACACACACACACAAAAGAGTGTCTCTTGCAAACTTTAAACTCAATGACCATCCTCCCCTTGCACCGAGATAACTTGCCCGTACAGACTCTCGGTGTGTGAGACAAAACGTCCTGTGCCTTCTGACGTTTCGTGGTGAAAAAATATGCAGTGGAGCCAATTAATTTTCACTGGTGAATACTGTATGAAGGTTTACAGTCCTGCAAGGTAACTTATACATCTGATCTTAAACATAAATCCCATCTATCCACATCTAGCTTCCCATGACGCGGACACAATGGTACAAACATCAATGTGCATAAGCTTAACTAGCACGATGCATTTCCTACCTCAGGTAGCACTCGTGCTTATACTCATACATATATATGTTTGTTGTCTTCTTCTATTTTTTTAAAATCTCTAAGCATATAACATCCCTCTACCTCTACTTATGACAAGTCATCACTTTGTACCTTAAATTTAACATACTGGCAGGATTGACTATAGAGTCTACGTTGCATTTGCCTGATAATTTTGAAACAAATGTATGTTACAGCGTGCGGGAGTTTTGTTTCTAACATTTTGATCTACTCTTCCCTCTCATATGTGCATGTCTCATGAATGTGCATCTTCTGGTATAATTACAGACACTACCACTCACTTTGAATGCCCTTTTAACTTGTATTCAAGGACATCTTCCAGCTAAAAATGCTTTTAATCCCAATTCACGTTTTAAATTTAGTTAATAATTTTCCCATGATGTCAAGAAGTCAGCATGTCTCTCAGATTTCTTTTTAATCAGACAGTGTCAAATTATTGTAGTGATTATAAAAAGTGTGAATTCCAGCCGTGTCCCGATTTGATTTACACGCTTCAATGTGCTATCAATTGAAGGGTTAGAGTCGGTTTGTTTTGACTCATGATGTCCTCCCTTGCTCTCTACTCAATGATCTCACAACTTTTAGTGACCTAGAAGATGAAGATTGGCTGAACCGAGAGGTTCCCAGTCTGACCATATTATCTTGGTGGCAATCCGTTGCTGGATTGGAGCTAACTGCTAACGGTCTGCGTCTCCTGGAGAAGTCCTCTCCTGGAGGTGGGAAGGAGGCTCACTTTGGATTCATCCAATAAACAAACTATCAAATGATGCACACGCACCATGATCGGTGCAGCTTCACACCGACGGACATCTCTGTAACACCAGACACGTCTTTGACAAATCGCCAACACTGTAACCTCTTCACATTCTGTTGATAATGTTCTTTTATCTATTTATTTGACGTTTGAAACTAAAACTATGGCCACATCTTACACATTGCGCCAACCCGTGGTAATTATTATTAAAAAGTAGGTCATTAAAAATGATGATCGGATATCAATATTGACTGAAAGGATACATTTTCATGATGCATTTTAAGCTCAGCCCTGGCATTATTACTTTTTACGGAGAAAGACCAATTAGACAGAAGCGGTGGAGGAAATAAAATCGTCAAAGCACAACGCAGGTTAGGAAGACAAACTCCAGCAGAAAGAAAGTCTTGAATTCTTAGATTAAAGAAATATTGTGTTCTACCAAGTGGTAGTAGAGAACTAAATAAAGTAATGTTTGCCACTCCCTCTCGGTCTGTGCAGCTGTGTGAATGAGAAGGCTGTTCCGTGCAGATAACAAGTGGCCGAGTGTGTGTTTCAGTAGGTATTTGAGAAAGAAAAAACAGACACAATGAGAGAGAGACACAGGCAGACAGAAAGATGGAGGGAGGGGGAGCGAGCTAAAATCTCATGAGGAAGTCATTATTTCCATCCCCTTGAAAACACACACACACACACACACACACACCACACACAGACACAAGAATATTTACTGACACACCGTACAAAATCAGATACAATATATACACACAAATATATACAAACCCACATGGTGAGGCTGACAAATAAATAAATAAACAGAGCGAAGCAGGAGAACAATAAACCCATTTAGAAACCCCTAATGTCTGGGTTCTATTCCAACTCCCCCCCCCACCTCCCGACCCCCCCCCCCACACACACACACACACACACACACACACACACAACCCCCCCACACACACACACGCACACACACACACACATCTCTGCATGGGGCAAACATGAGGAAGGTTTGTGTTCTCTGCTTCCTCCCCCTTCCAATACTTCTTGTCCTCCCTCTCTTTCTCTCAGTGAGTTGCAGGGGCTGCAGTTGTATCTGATTACAACATACAGGCTACCTCCAACGACGCATTACTCACCGCCTCGCTTGCAGGTTTGAGTGCTGCTTTCACATTCTGTACTTGTGAGAGCCAAATGTTTTCACAAGGATGGAAATTTATAGAGCTTTTTGAACATTTACTTATTTAGTCACAGGATACTCTTCCTGTGTTTGCACAATGTTGTGTAATAAAAGCATTTAGGGCTAAACTTGTAATTGGGATTAGTATAGATCAAAGACGGCTCGGGTTTAGATATAAGGTTTGTAGAAGGATTAGTTTTGGGATCGAGGAATTATTCGAGTTTATTGCAAGTTGGATCATATTTCTGTAGTCGAGGCTTTTGTCTTTTTTTTTGGTTTCAATAATGTACTCAAAGTAAATGTTGAGATCTGGGGCCCATTTCAAAAAGCACACAGATAGCAGTCATGTCAGCGTCATGTTAAAAAAGATCACTGGACTTTAAGGCCTATTGCAAATATAGGTTTTGGATCATAAATCCATATTTACTAAACTGATGTGAGACTGAAGTCAGATGATGAAATCATTCAACTTTGACTGACTATGTTTGCATTTGTGCTCCAACAGAACGCTTTGCTGTGTATTCAGGGATAACTAACATTTTGGATGCACAGTTTGGGTTTATTGGAAAGATGGATGGTCTTGATAGTCTGGCTAAGATGTTGGCCTTATTACAATCTATGTGACGGCCTCAGTGCTTGTGTTTCTTGCCCTGTCAGACTTTGCTGTAGCGATGTCATCGCGTTCCAAGCATTTGTTATGGTGAGTTGAGCCAAATTCATCTTTTAAGAGTAAGTACGCAGGGCTGAGGGCTAAAGTCTACAGGTTAAGTTTATAGATAAATACAGAAAATCAACAGAAAGTACTGTATAGTATTATAAATGTGTGTGTGTGAATGTGAGTGTGTGTGTGTGTGTAACGCACGTAGCCCCTCTACATTGCCAGGCTTCCTGCCAAAGGATTGCTCAGCATTTAACGAGAGGGAGAAAGAGAAAGAGAGAGAGAGAGAGAGAGAGAGAGAGAGAGTGAGAGAGAAAGAGAGAGAGAGAGAGTGAGAGGTGGGGAGTCATTAGGGAGGAGGGACAAATATTGCATGACAGAGTGAGGGGTTCAAAAAGAGAGCGGTGGACCTTCAGCACTGTAGAAAGTGAGACAGACCGGGAGAAGCAGCAGAGATACAAAAAAAAGAAAAAAAAACTCAAAACAAACACAGAGCTAATCGCAGACACACACAGACACACACAGACAAGCAGGTCGGCAGAGGAGCGGACCTGAAACTTAACAGACACACTCTTCAAACACTCTCACTTTCTCTCTCACACACACTCAGTCGGCAGCAGCAGCATGTTCAGGTGGAGGCTCCCCCAGGCAGTGTGTGCGCTGTCGGCGTGCGTGTGTCTGATTCTCGCGTACGAGGATGATATTGAGGTCAACTACGCTGACACCTACTACAATGAAATCTCAGATGCAGAGACGCCAGAACGTAAGTGTTAAACTGTGTGTGCATTGTGGGTGATTGATCTGATTAAGATTCTCAGATGGACATGCTGCAACTTGATCTAATTCTGGGAGCGTGTAATTGATTTTCTTGCAGGATTCGTGCATGGGCATTGTGTGTGAGCTCAGGACTTTATGATTCATCATCTCTTATCTCTTATATATTCAGTGTCATTACTGAGACTGAACTGAGTTACAAATATACTTTACGAACAGAAAACTGTTGAGCATTATGCTTTTTGAAAAGGAACAATTGAGCGATGGAGGGGAAATAACGGAACAGTCGGGGTCCAGTTACACAGTAGCCACTTCACGGGTTGCAGGAAAAAACAGAACAATACAGGGAAGGCGGTTCTTTGTTGTGTAATGGTGGGTACTTTATCATTTATGTGCGACGGCAGCTTAAATTACGGAGATAGAGGAAAAGACAGGGACAGGGAGAAGAGATCCCAGTACTTAGAGTACACAGACTGTTGGCAGGAACAGGACTTTGTATGAGACGAGCAGCATCAAAGAAAATGCTGAGCCAGAGATAAAAAGGCTTTCTCAACCAACACATCATATGCATGAATGACTGGTCACCAATCGCAGAACCGCAACAGCATCCCGTATCATCACAGAACTCTTCTCTCTCAGCTGTTCCCTGTGAGAACGTGTGAGTGCGTGTGCGTCTGCGTTTGTGCAATCAATCCCTTTTAAAGCTTGGATTTGGCATTTGTTTGTCGTTTTTAAAAACTGGCAGCCGGTTTAGTCGCAGCGCGGTTAACAGTTAACGGGCAGGACACTTTGCTCTGGGCACAGCCTGCGATGTGATTAAACCAAGAGAGAGAAAGGTGGGAGCAGTAAGGTTGAAGAGACACAACGTTTCCTAATTGGCTTGCTGGACTAAAGAGAAACAGTTCAATCACGTGAGTTGCATGGAGTCTGCAGGTGTGTGAGAAAGGGGAGAGGTGCAGAGAGAGAGAGAGAGAGAGAGAGAGAGAGAGGTCCGTAGGAAGACACAGATCAGCGCTTCTGACCCGCTCGCGGCTCTCAAGCGCTGGAGGGAGTGTAATTTAAATCAACAAGGGCTACGCGAGAGAGGCCATGACTCAGTTCATTTCTAAATGAATGACAGGCTACGACATGTACAGGTTAAAGTACTTCTACTCTATCAAGTCAGTTTTCTACCGAATGCTGGGATGTACAGGTAATGTGCATGCACACGTGCAGCACTGTGTGTCGATTCACGCCTCCAATTGCGACTTTGAATCCTTTGAAAAGACACACAAACAAAATGGAACTCATTGATTCAGGAATAGTTTCACAAATACAACCAAGCAGGCAGTAATGATAGAAAGCTAAAGGACCACCACTCAACTCATCTGCAGATCTATCCTCCTTAAACCTCTGACTACTTTTAGTTTAGTAAGTTAAGGTCAGCAGAGAGCACGAACCTTCCGTCTAATTCACTTTGAACCTTGGGGACAGGCAGACAAAACACATCCTGCAGTCCTGTGATAATACCCTCTAATAGGTCTGCATGTATGAACAATGTTTGAGAGGCTCAGACTTTAATCAGAACAGTGTGTCGGACACATTCTCACTCCCCTGGCTTTGTTTTATCTCTCTCACTTTCCTTCTTTTTTTTTTTCTCTCTCTCTCTCTCAGCAGCTCTTTCCTTTTCATTGTAAACAAAACCTTCCTTTTTCTTCCTTCTTTCTCCTCATTCACGCAGGGAGCCAGGAGATCTTTCCGGACAAGCAAAGTGGTTTACTACCTAACTACCTAATTTCCTCTTTTGGCCCCATTTTACTCTTCATTTTACCTGCTTTTTCAGCTATCTATGATTTATGTCGTTCTCCTCGCAATCAGTCCAATCTGAACACACAGATATAATCCAAGCGCATAAACACTTTACGAGCATATCATTTTCTCCAATGTCTATTGCAAATAAAGATCTATAAGCTTGCTTCGAAATCAAAGAACGAAAACCTCTCTTTATAACTTCAGAACTTGCCTGATATCATCACGTTGTGAAGTAATCCAATGATAGTTATCTGTGAATCCATGAGTACATTGCAAACAGGAACTACTTATTTGGCGCACTTGTAATGGTACCCATTTACCAAAAAATGCAAACAAGTAGAAGCTACAAAGTGTGTAACTAGTTGTGTCTCCCAAACCATTATGGAAATGTAAGTTTTCGAAGAGAATAATGCGGGGTCTTCTCTACATGCATGCTGTAGAAACCCCAAAATAAAATCTTCTGTTTAATCTTGAGCTTAATTTTCCTCTGCTTCTTTCCATCTATCCAGCCACACCGAGTCAAACACCCTGCACTTCTCGAGACTTTTCCAAATGGGACAAAATCTTTGCAATGCTGGAAAACAGTCAAATGAGAGAGAACATGCTGCTTCAGTATGCAAATGACATCATCAAGGTGGAGATGACTTCACTGCGTGAAGAATTGCTCAGGTTTGTTGGGCAAAATGATCCGGAGTACAGCAACCAGCAACTAATGATTATTTTCATGATAGAAAAAGTTAAAATCTTTTACATTTATCTTTTTGGTAAGGTTTGTAGGTCAGTACGGTTACTCCTGCGGGGTCGCATTGGAGTCAGCAGGAAAAAAGATGGCCATGCAGATGGAAGGCCGCATCAGAGAAACCATGGAGCGCCTCAAACCCAGAGATCAGACTGTTGCTGCTGTCGAGAATTCTAACCACCTGGAGGCGATGCTGCAGCAGCTCCTCTCCGCAGCACAAATGCAAACTTCCCGACTTGCCAAGCTGGAGACCAGCTGCTTCAGCGGCCCAGGAGCGGGGATGGGGTTGAATGCAAAGCCGGGATCACAGCTACCAGAAGAAGCTGGGGGGGCAGGGCTCCGGGAGCAAGAGGTCACATCACAAGAGGTGGCTTTGGAAGGGGTGCTGGCTGCAATGCAACAGATTAGGGTGGAACTGGGGGAGGTGCTGAGGTCATCGAGGCAAAGATTACTACCCGCAGGTGAGGTATCCATCTTAACATCAGCCATCTCTCGGTCTGTCATTACCTGTTTGCTTTCTTTGTATTTGTCTTCACCTTTCACAACAACGCCAGATAAACAACCTTCAAATGTCTTTCTCCGCGTTGACACTTTCAGGTCACGCGTCAGGTGAAAGAATGAGAAACATTTGCTTGTGAAGTCTCGAGAAACAACTAATCATGCAGCTCGCGGTTGTCCCAAATACCTATTCCACTTATTCTGTATGTCTCCAGGCGTGTTGTCCTCCTCAAGTAGCAACCTATCCTTTTCCCTTCACAATTAGTCTAAGTCGAAACATGAAGAAGACGGGCCAGTCGATGGTATGGAGTCAGTTGTCTAATGTTCACTTATTGCCACTTATTGGTGTTTGTTGAACATTTATTCTAAACACATTTTAGAGAGTCATCACAAAACAACAAAAAGCCTCAAACACTCAGCTCAGGTAGAGTGGGACTTCATTCATCAATCTCAACTTTTTCCGGCAGCTATTTTCATTGTTTTACATAATTATTTTAAGATACTTTGATTCAAGGATAATATTGGAAGCCAATACATGCAGGAAAGGATAAGGACAATGTAGAACACTTGCTGGACGGACTGTGAACACAAACTAAATCTTCTCAGATTCAAGACGGCACCACATGTGGTTTGCATTATCAGAGCTTCTTCTCCGGTTTGCCGTCCTAGAAAGAGCACTGACTCACACCAATGTAACTTTAGAAATTAAGTGACTCAGTGTGAATAGGTTGCCCTGGACCACAAAGGCACCACTCGTGTCAGTAAGACAACTTCATTTCCAAGAATTAATCAAATAGAAACTGCAAAAAATGTTGTATTACTCATGCATGCGCACAGACGTTTACAGTCCAGAAATATAAATCTGGCCTACACAAAGACCAGAGGGGGATGTAATCATTAGCCGGTCGCCACAAAAACCACACCAAAGCACCCTGGTAAAGCAGAACCAGATGGAAATGAACACACACACACACACACACACACACACACACACACACACACACACACACACACACTCACATTCACACTCACACTCAGCATGTTCACCATTATTTTCTGAGTGACAGAAACCTGAGACAAATGAAACAATTATTTGGTACCCGAGAGAGAGAAAAGGAGAGAAAGTGTATAATGGAAGTAAAAAATGATGACGAACAAAATAGACAGGAGTGAAGTAGATAAATGCTAATAAAAGATTCACAGTGGGAAAGAAAACAGTAGCCTTCCAGAAGGATACATTAATAAAGACCTTGCTCAAACGAATATGCTAGATATCAAACACAATTTCTCTATTTTGTAAAACAGATTGGAAAAGTAGTTTTTACGATGCAGAGTTGTGCAATGCAGTAAGTTGAAAAGAGAGAGAAGCAGGGGAAATGATAAATGAAGCAGAACAGACCAATGAACCAGATGATCCAGAGAGAGAGACGTGTGCGACTGTGTGTGTGTGTGTGTGTGTGTGTGTGTGAAAGAGTGTGCGCATGTGTTGGTGGGGGAGGAAACCTGACATATTTACTGTAATACTGCCACATATAAGTACCCTTTCAAAACAGGAGGAGAATGCACCGTATGGCTTCATAAGCATTCCAAATCCATTTTACACAGAGACATCCGTATTATACAACATATGCCACTAAAATTCACAAATGCATTTCACTGTATCTGGTGATATATCGAAGGTACTGTATGACGCTGTAGCTTTAAATTGGTTGTCCTCATATTAAACAGTGTGGAACCAAAGTCATCTGCATCAGGAGTCCCACAAGGTTCAATTGCGGGCCCATTTTTCTTATCTCTATTTATATGCTCCTACCAGGAAGTATCATAATCAAAAATACAGAATCTTGCTTCACAACCAATTTTAGCTTGGTTAAAAAAACAACCTTGAGGACATCAAATGTTGTCTGGCTTAAACTTTCTCCAGTTGAATAATAATGACTTATTGATACCTGTAAACTACAAGCACAAAATAAGACCCAGATCCTATGAATATAAGATTAACTTCTAACTGCTGGTCTCCTCACCAAGTTTGCTTGTATGAAATGCCTTAAACCTTCTGTGAGACATGGCTTGCTTTGTTTCAAAAATATCTTTAGCATTCAGATTTACAATAAGACTAGATAGTCTTTCTATTGAGCTGTCCATTCTACAATGATTCAAGAAAAATTCAAGTAACACTAAACATGTCTTCTTGTTCAGGTTATGAGATGGCGCTCCTCTTCCCCATGCGTTCCCGTCGAATCCACACCTCCGTCATACCAGCCGTCCCCCTCTCCGTCTCCTCCTTCACTGTCTGCATGTGGGTGAAGCCGACCGCCGTGTCCAACAGGACCGTGCTGTTCTCATACGGGAACCGTCGCAACCCATATGAAATCCAGCTGCTGCTGGGTCAAACCTCTGCGCTCCTCACCATCGGAGGAGAGGCTCACCTGGTGGAGGCCCGGGATGTGGTGAATCCAGGAGGCCCGTCGGAGTGGATCCACTTGTGCGGGGCTTGGTCCTCCGAGCAGGGCCTGGCGTCCCTGTGGGCAGGTGGGAGAAAGGTGGCCTCCACTCCCGGAGTGGCGGAGGGACACATCTTACCCGACGGAGGCTCGCTCCTGTTGGGGCAAGAAAGAAATGGCTGCTGCCCTCTGTCTCCGAGCAGCGGGAGCGTGGTGACAGGGTTTGATGGAGGGTTCGATCCAAAGATGGCGTTCGCGGGGAAGATGACAGGAGTGAACATGTGGGACAAGGTGCTGTCAGAGGAAGAGATTTCCCAGCTGGCTTTGCGGGAGAGCCAGGGCTGCGATCGCAGTGGGAACATGGTGGCGTGGGGAGTGACGGAGATGGTGCCACACGGAGGCGCTCAGTTCATTAACTGAAAGGTCCCTCGTGGTGGAACTTTTCATCATTGTGAATACCAGCAACATCGTGATAAGCTTTCATGATGCATCTGAAGAGAGCAATTTACAACCAGCAATTTACAATTTATCATCGTTGTCCCTATAGTTAAATGTTTTCATTATTATGCTACCTTTTTTTCATCATCACCTCCGTCGCTATTATCATGAACAATAATGCTGCAATGAACTTTACTGGACAAGTTCAAAGGAGAGAAAACCAATGTTGTGAGAGACTGACATTTATTTTTGTAACACACACACACACACACACACACACACACACACACACACACACACACACACTCTATCATTAAAGTGAATGGGTTGTGAGCCAGTAAACAGAGGAAAATAAGAGGTCACAGACAATTACAAGAGATTATCTTGCAACTACAGAGTGATGACGTTTTTAGTGTAACGGTGGCCTTTTATCTCTTTCTACCTAGATGTGTACAGAAATAGCTAGTGCAGTTATTCAATTATCAATTTAAAACATGTTAAGCATTAATATAACAGAATATTTTGTTTTCTACTTCTCTTGTAGGTACAATTATTAGATGTTTCGAGATTGACTGTCATCTAGCCCAGTTACAATTGAAAGCAGAGGTACCACATTAATGTGTTATTAATGTGTTTTCATGTGCAGTGCAACATATAATGTATAACATACCTGACCCGACTGAAAGATTGCTTTCATGCATGGACAACCAGCAACTGCAGAAACAGCTTCAGATATTTTTATTACCAATTTATTAATTCACTCTCATAATATTCTTGAATTTCTGAAAGCTTTTAGAGCATTTTTAAGACCTTACATTTCCAAACATAACTAAAGTGTTTACATTCATATGAGTTATATAATTCCAGTTCTGCTCTGTTTCTTTTTTTTTTACAGTTATATTTGTGTGTTCTTTTTTTGACCGTGATATTTGTAATGTGAAATTGACATCGTTTTTTTGTCATTGTTAAAAAGAAACTGAGGAGAATGTTTACACACTAATCGTTCATGAACGGAGTTGTCTTGTATTATAATGTAAATTGCTTTTAAAGTTCTTGTGAAAAGGTGAAAATGAATGTATTTTGTACATAAATATATTTTGCATAACATGACTGGATGAATGGAGAGTGAGATATGAATAAACATTTCAAGTTATAATATATCCTCTTGCTGGATCAGCAGTGTCTGTGTTTTTCGGTCATTAAAAAAAATCTTATCAAGTCTGCCTATGGCTTATGGGTACAATCAATAAATTGATGGCACACTTTGACTTTCATTCATTCACGCACACACTCACACTCACTGATGGCAGACGAGCCACCATGCGGGGCTCTGGCCTGCTCATTGGGAACAATCTGGGGTCTTGGGAGTTGCTCAAAGACACCAAACCTACAGTTAGCTGACAACCAGCTCTTCCATTACTCAATGCCCATATCAAACTTTTAAAAAAAAAACGCTGTAACTGCCATCATCATCATTCAAGCCAGAAATCTGCAGGCTTGTACGTGTGTGTTGCTCACCAGCAGTGAGCTAAAGAAACTCTTTCTTCCTACACAAATGGCATTGAACTTACGCTGTTGAAATACTAATTGAATTTGACACCGACAATAAATCTGCATCTAAATCATATGAGGGCTGAGATTTAAATTCTCCCCATAAAGCTCACAGCACTAACAAGCTGAGCAATCGAAGTGTATTTGTATAGCATCTTACAAAAATGTAACTGAAATGGAAGTCTGTCTACGAGCTCTTCCCGTCCATGGCACATATTGATAAGTCATGTGTCATGTTCACGCTGGCCGGTGTATTGAGACCCCTATTAACGGTTACACCACCACTGTTACGAAAGGCATGCTGGGTAAAGATTGATCTCTGTGGATGTTCGTGTGAGCTTGCAGAGTCCGGCTTTGCTAGCGGAGGCAACGTTGTCAGATCCTAAACAACAGACCTTTCATCGACTAAAACGTTTTAAATTGACGACGACGAAATAGATGATGGACAGATATGATATAAATATATATAACAAGCATTCTCATCAAGACTAAATAAAAAATAGCTGCCAAAGTTAGTGCTGACTCGAGGGGCTCATTGTAGAGTGCGAGGTTGTTTAAATGAGCGACATTGAGAATTGGCCCATTCCAAACAGGCACTTTACTAGTTGAGGTACATAATGAAAATAAATGCTTTGCATTTAAAAAAAGCAACCTTGAAAACACAATGAGCTTTCCCTTGCTACGTCACCATCTTGTATTCAGAAATAATTCTATAATAACACAAGCATGTACATTTATAATAAAATAAATGAAGTCATGAATTAAAGGTTTTGTGAAATCACTAGAAGAGTACATTTGTCTCCATACATAATGCAACAGGAAAAAAATTCAAAATACTCAAAAGAGCAGTTCTCCAAAATTCAAGACACAGTCATGAAGATCATTTCATACAATGTGTATAATCTCCTGTCGAAAAATACATCTGCCAGTGCAGACTAATAATTCAATTCAATTCAGTTTATTTTGTATAGCCCAATATCACAAATTACAAATTTGCCTCAGAGGGCTTTACAATCTGTACACATACGACATCCCTGTCCCAGGACCTCACATCGAATAATAGCACGCTAGTTGTTTGCAGCTCACACATGCCCACAGTTTACCGAGGCCCGTCCTGCTCACTCATTAGTGAAATATAACAGGTTCCTCCTGCAGCTATAACCTCTGGATAGTCTCCAACTGTTCCTGTCTGGGACCTGTTATAAAATGGAAACGTCACCTTTCACACCGACCCCCATCCAACCCAGCCTCCCAAACTTTCTCCGCCTTCTCTTATCCTTACAAGACGGAGTACAGTAACTACACATGTTTCGCAGCAGGGGAGCCTGAAAAGACATATAACTCTGACAGATGACACATTCCACACTTCAGTGTTACCATAAGATCGGGTTTTACTTTCAGAAGGGAGGAACTCTTAGCTCTAAAATCCTTATGGGGGCAAAGCAATGCCATATGTTTCTGTGTGCAGGTACTGTTGTGTGTGTGTGTGTGTGTGTGTGTGTGAGTGACATTTGATAATGGCTTACAAAAGCAAGCTATAAAACCTTCACGCTATATCCTGCATCTGGCTTCCTGTAACTAGTGAACACGCACACACGTCCTCATAAAGTTTGCTTTCCATGGAACTAACAGATATATAATAGAAATACAACAAAAGACCTAAATGTAGCCAATACATTGCCTTTCACAGAACACAGACAAATGGGTGGAATTAGTGACAAAAAACTGCATGTGGCAGGCAATGTCAGACTTTGGTAACAAGCGTAAAGTGTAAACACACACACACACACACACACGCATGCACAGACCATCCTGCTAGCTCGTGTGACCAACTCATCATACCCCCCATCATCAACATCACCCGAACCCCATTACATCAGCTCATATCCTGAACAGAGGGGCTGCTGGGAAAAAGAGAGGTCATCTGTTTTTACTTCTGCAAACTTTGTGTGTGTGTGTGTGCACAGTTTGGCATGTGTATAGTCTTGTGTTTATGTTGTGTTTGAGATTTGAGAGGGGGAGGAGAAAAGTAGAGGCGAGCTTGGCTTGAAGAGGCAACATGAGGTTGAAATCTTCAGAGTCTCAGTGGGTTGCAGGGGGGTAACAATGTGAAACTGCCGAGGCTGCAATAAAAACTGCCCATGGACACGTAAATGTGAACTTACTTTAATAAAGCCCTCAAGCAAGCCTTGTTCACTTTCATAATTTCTCCCAGTGTGTGTGTGTGTGTGTGTGTGTGTGTGTGTGTGTGTGTGTGTGTGTGTGTGTGTGTGTGTTATTCCAGCTCTCAGTTCGTCATCCCCTGTCAAGCCGGATCACAGCCACTGGAAGCTTTTTAGTGTCTATTTGCATGGAACGTTCTGTCCCTCAAGTCTTTTTCCGTTTCTCTCTAAGCTCACAAGAAAAGTCCTGAAGTGTGATATTATGTGATGACTTTGGGGAGGTCATAAATCTATTGGAAAAAAAGAGCAGGTCAAAGTTCCGTCACAAACATTATGACTGTATCTCCCCTGAGCGGCTGACCAACAGGAATTTGATGCGTACGTGTGCATAACAAACTGTATTGATATGACACACGTGTGGGACTTTATTTGCATCTTTATTCGATCAAATTATCTGAGTTTGACTTTGGCCCAACAAATAATAGCTCATTAGATTACTCAGATGGAGCAAAGAAGTTGGAGAGGTGGAACGAACAATATCAGAAGCTTCCACAGTTCAGTGGAGCTCGTCAATTTGTTCAACTTCACTTAAAAATATTTAATATAAGCTCGTCATCTTGTTACTCTACGACTTTGCTGGCGCATTGCAACGCCTCTTCGCCAAAACCGCGGTGCATAAGTCGATCAGCATAATGACCGAATAACTGAATAAGGGCCGACTCATATAAACATTGTGTCATCGTGTCATAAAGTTAAATACTTGCTGAAGTGTCCTTAAATAGAGCAGAAATACATTTCCAAAAGCTTCTAAAATTCACCATAAAAGAAATAGCGTTAGCTGATTTTAATTTGTTGTTTTTCTGGAAAGAAGCTGTTGTGTTTCTTCCTTTAGAGTCAACATCTGCACCTCAATGCACTTCTGACTTCAACGGTAAGCCGTGTTGACAGGCATAGGTTTACAACACAGCGCCTGAATGAAAAACTAATCTTATTCGTCTCATATAGCAACTCTAATCAGAAAAATACCTGATTTCTGTTTCCCCATTGGCAGGGCACGTGGTATCTCTATTATCAGCCACAGTTTTACGACCAAAGGTGTAAAGTGTCTTCCAACTATTTAACGCTCTGAGCCCAAACCCTGGCTCAACTTCACTTCATAATAAACCAGACAGCCGAGTCCTAAGCTGTTTCATGTGCTGAGCTGCTGGCAGAAAATGTGCTCGGTGGGAGCATCACTGTGGTGCTGCATGAGGTGATAAGCACCATGCAATAGTGCGTGTGTGCGTGGGTGTGTGTGAGGTGATAGTTCAGCATGTTGCCAAAAGCAAGAAAAGCACAGCCGTACATGTAACTGTACAGAGAATCATGTTCGCATAATGGAGACTTAAATTATTTCTCAAAAAAGAAAACGGTTCTCTTTTAACTGAACCGCTGCATGGCAACCCCCTCGTATTAATGGAGCATGTGTGTGTGTGTGTGTGTGTGTGTGTGTGTGTGTGTCAAGTCTGAGGGGTAAATAGATCTCCATCAGGCAGTGCTAACTATGGTTCTTTAGAATGAGTTTGAAAATAATCTTAAGAAAACATGTTAAAAAGGCAGAAAAAAAAGTGAATAGCCTTCTTTAACCACTGACCAGAGGTCAGCTCAGTTTCCCTCTCTGCCCTTCAACGTTGAAGACAGTACTGGTCAGCTCAATGCCTGAGGAGGATACGTGCCTCAGCTGGATTCATATTATTTGGTCATGGCAAGAACATTTCTTTTGATTTTCCTCAGTTGTTTGGAATATAATTCTTTGTGTGGCAAATAGATTACTTTATAATCAATAGATTGATTATAAATCAATGAAAGCAATGAACCTGTAAGTTTTCATCAAAGAGTAAAATAGACAAAATACAACCAAGTTCAAAAAGAATATCAACGTATCACACAGACAAAAAGAAGAAAGATACAAAACATCGGTTGTCCTTTTCTCCACACAATAAACTACGTCTTACGTATGAATTTCCATGCTGCATCAGGGAAAAGATGATTTTTCGGCAGCTTTTATTTACCATGTCAATCATCAACAGCTAAATAATAATAATAAAATCCTTTTTAATGTTCACTCATAAGCAGCGCTCTCTTCATAACGTCTACAAAAGGCACACACACCCTGTGTGCATGTTAGTTTACACGTGCGCACACTGCACCCTCTTCACGTGAACATGTGTATGCGCGTCCTACCTCCCAGCACACTGAGCGCGATGGCCTCCGTGTGCTCAGCCAGCAGATCAGCCTTGGCGATCGCAGCCAGGGAGAGATAACTGGACATGTTCCTGCTCAGCTCCCGGTTCCCACTCTGCAGGAACCGCACCGCCACCGGGACGGCCAGCACCATGACCGAGGGACAGCTGTAGTTCTGAGGGGACAAAAGAAGAGAGGGCATCACACGTGCATTCAAGAGAAAGGAAGGAGACCATGAGGCTTTTATTTAAGGCGTTGACAAATCCTTTCATATAAACAGTAACTATTGTTCTGGTCTAGAGAGATCTAGCTCTCTCCAGTCTGGGTTCACATATTGACAATAGGGACAAGAAACGTCCCGCATTAACATTTTTCTTTATATATCTACAATGGTCCAGAAGCACAGCTGCCTGATCTTTGGAGGCTGATCTTTTTTTCATGTCAAAACATGAAACAGTGTGACTTGAAAACATCCTTCACTGCTGCCAGTTAAAGCGCCACGTTCCTCAAGCAGTGTAATAAGTGACAGAAAGAAAGATTAAAACAGGCTTTAAGAGACATTTAAAATCGCTCACATTTACCATGCGTTTCAAGTGTGTCGAGGAGGGACAGAAAGTGGCTTGTGTTTGAGGATGCAGACGCGTGCAGAGGTTTGTCCCTGTGAACATTTGCAGGAGGAAGAATGAAGAGAAGGGATTTGAAATGCACCAGCACCCTCAACAGGACAGACTGATACCGATACAGATAAGTCTGTAAGATGGAAAAGAGAACCCCTCATTTAACTGCAGAGGTCTAATGGTGAAAGTAGACACGTTTTAGATTTACATTTCTAAGACCCTCAGCAGTGATTACATAAATAAATATGTTTAATGCGAGGTTAACTGCATCCCGTGCACGTCGAGCCTCAAACTCAACCTTCCTAATCTACTTCAGAATACCCAGAATGCCTTTCAACCTGATGTTCGCAGTTGTTTTCGCAAGAGGGAAAATGTGTCGACTTGCCCTCTCTTTGTCTGTCACATCTCTATTCAACCACTAGGTGGCAGTGCAGACAAAGTATCACAAACAACGTTACTCAGTCAGGATGATCCATCAAACAATCTATCAATCTACATTTCATTGCATTCAATTAACAGGCTTGAATTTGAATCCGAATTGCCCATAGGTGTGAATGTGAGAGTGAATGGTTGTATGTCCCTACATGTGCCCTCGATGGACTGGCGGCCTGTCCAGGGTGTCCCCTGCCTTCGCCCTATGTCAGCTGGGATAGGCTCCAGCGCCCCCGCGACCCTAATGAGGATAAGCGGTATTGAAAATGGATGGATGGATGGATGGATGAATTTGAATCCAAACACACAATACATTTTTGTCCAGGTTCCTTATGTACAGATTTACAGATTTATGTATCTGTCCCATCTCTTTTATCTTATCAGAGAGAGTCACTTTAATGCCCATATTAAAACAAAAATGTAAACGCTGTAGATGCCATCATCATCATTCAAGCCAGAAATCTGCAGGCTGATTTTACACAAGCAGTGAGCTAGTGAAAATATGTCTTGCTCCTCTCTGGGAGTCTCCTTCTGTGATCTCTTCCACTTTCAGAGTAGAAGAGATCACAGAAGAGATAGAGATAGTCGGAGGGTAAGAAAGAAAGAAAGAGAGACAGGGGAAATAGAATGAAATCAAGAGGAAAAAAGATTGAGAATGAAGCAGAGTGAAGAAAGAGAGAGAGAGAGAAGTGCTTTCCTGATAACTGTTTAGAGTTCAAACATCAAAGCCTGGAGTTGCTGTCAGAACTGTCAGAACTTTTAGTCTCACCTCTACGTGTGTGTGTGTGTGTGTGTGTGTGTGTGTGTGTGTGCCTTTCCCTCAAGAAACGGTCTCATTAAGATGGAATTAAGCACATTCCCGAAATAAATATGGGGGGGGATGGAGGGAGTCCTTTTGCTTTTAATCCTTTCAGATGCAGAGGTCTGATGAGGAAAGTAGCAACAGATTTACATTTTAAAAGACCCTCAGCAGTGAATACATAAAGAATCTTGAAGCATCACTCTTGAAGCAAGAAAAACCTTGGAATATGATGCATGATGGATGGGTGTTCTAATTCATACTTCAGTATTTACCCCAACCTTCCTCATCTACCTTTATTTCCAAATACCCAAAATGCCTTTCAGCCTTTCAGCCTGATGTCTTACAGAGGATAGTTGATAGTTATGATTTACCTGTTAGCTGCAGCATTAAGTAAAACCAATGTTACCAAACAATAAAATTAAGTATTTTTGAGTGTTGGTTTAAACCAGCGGTTCTCGAGCAGGGAGGATGAATGATGGGACAGAAAAGATTATTTCTACATCATTTTTTTTCTTTCCAAGACATAGGGCAGCAAGATTGACTTATATAATATTATAATATATTATACTGAATAGTATATAAAATAGTCAAACTTAATAATTCCACCTCAACCAACTATAGCATACCAGTATAATACTCACAGGGGCTGTTTGCTGTATTATTACCATTAGTAGTATAAATGATCATTATTATATTCTGAGTACATTTTGCATTAAAACATTTGTAAAGCAGGACCTTTACTTGTAATAGAGTATATTTACATACTGCAATGTTTTTTAATTAGGTAAAAGATCTGAATACTTCATCCAGGTGATGTCTTTTGGACTGTTTTCAGGACAACAGATATCTGTGCCTGATTAGCTCGCCTGATACATATCTGTGGTCATGTTTATGTTGGTGCACAGTGAATCCTCCTGTCCAGAGGTGGGTATAAACCCTAAACCTGCTTCTATGTGCCACTGCTTTTCTTTTCTATTTCAAAACAGATCAAATACCTGTCTGGCAAATGCTGAAGTATCACGTTATACAGAGTCATTGTTCAAAGTGTCAACAGATATATGCAGAGGTATGTACTGGATGTATGTGCTTCAAACAAAAAAGAAATAGAGTACTTCTCAACACTACAAAATATGTGGTGTGTGTGTGTGTGTTTGTGTGTGTACCTGCAGGATACAGCTGGTGATGTCCGAGGCGATCTTGGTATGTGGTGTGTCCTCTGTGTTTTCACCTTGCGGGGTGAGGTTATGTTCGAGACACGACTCCCACAGCCCCACCAGCGCCATGCTGTGGCGCTCGATGGAGCCCGTCTCCCTGATCGCCGTGGTGACGCGCGTTATGCAAATCTCCACCACTGCCTGGTCGTTGTCATTGGTCAAATAGTCCTGTCGGCCGGCAGACGGTAAGAGGATCCAAAACATTAGGGATACAGTGATAAATGAAGGACGAAAAGATGAATTATGGATAAGCGCATGAATAATTCTTCAAACTGACATTTGCCCTTGTGGTATTTTTGATTGGCTCTGCTTACTGACCTGTGAGCAGGAGATGGCCTTGATCTGGTCCAGAGCCTGAGACAGACAGGCTTCAATCTCTGTGTCCTCCAGAGAAAACAGGTCCCCTGCTCTGGACAGATCCCTCTGGTCCAGCACCTGGCTGAACAGCTGGTGCATCCTGGTCCTGGTTTCAGACCAGTATGGGACTGGTGCTGCCCAGTTTAAGAAGCCTTGATTGCAAATGAATATATCCCCGACATAATGATCAAGGAAAAGCCAACTTTTTAATAAAGTTTTCCTCCTTGTTTTAGGGTACCATTTAGAGAGAATACAAAGTTCTTTGCATTGTGAACCCAAAAGAGTAGAAACTTCTAAAAGAGCACTATTTTAGACCTTTTGAGTAATAACAGAACAGTGCTAATATTTTTAAGAATGATTCATTGTGTGCATTTGTGTCAAAATCCTCTTCAGTACAGTCCAGGATCAGGTAGGTTGGACTAGAGTGGATGTTTTCCTGGGTCTGCCTGAGGTCCGTTACCATGGAGACAAGGCATATTCTGAAGACGGCTTTCTACACCAGAGCCCGGACGGAGAGGGGGGGGGGGGGGGGGGGGGGGGGGGGGGGAGAGAGAGGGAGAGAAGAATAAATTAACCCAAGAGAACTAAATGCTGGGAAATTCATTTTGTATACAAATATTAATAATCTGACAATAGATTGAGAGAACGGCTAATTTGAGCCAGTAAGAGAAGCTGTCGAGGTTTCGGAAAAGGGATTCTTTTCAGTGACTTGGACAACTTTGACAACCAAGAAACAGTTGAATTAAGTCAATGTTAAAATAAAAGCAGTACTTCACCTCCAAGCAGGCAAACTGGACACAGTGGGAAACAACTAGCCTGGCTCTGTCCGAAGGTATCAGCCACTGAAAAGTCACCGCTCTCAGCCAAGAAATAGCTTCATATTAGATAGTGAATAATCATGTATCCAAAGGAACTATTGCTGCTGTTTCCCTTTCAAACAGGCTTCCTGTGAAAATGACATTCAACAACAACGTTTCAAGTTCTGCTCAAGCACTCCTACTTCTGTCCTCAGAGATCAATTATCTGGTGATGCCCTGCCCTGGCATCCAACACCACTGTAAAGAATCTCGGCGTTATCTTTGATCGGGACTTGTCCTTTAACTCCCACGTGAAGCAAATCTCAAGGACTGCATTCTTTCATCTACGTAACATTTCAAAAATCAGGCACATCTTGTCTCAAAAAGATGCAGAAAAACTGGTTCACGCGTTTGTTACTTCTAGACTGGATTATTGCAACTCCTTATTATCAGGCTGCTCTAATAAGTCTCTTAAATTAATCCAGAATGCTGCTGCTCTTGTACTCATAAAAACTAAGAAAAGAGATCACATTACTCCTGTATTAGCTGCTCTGCACTGGCTCCCTGTAAAATCAAGAATCACATTTAAAATTCTTCTCCTCACCTACAAAGCCTTGATTGATGATGCACCATCATATCTTAAGGAGCTTGTAGTACCATGTTGCCCCACTAGAGAGCTGAATCAGGTTTGCCCTGGTCCAGCCCCTAGATATGCTGCTATAGACTTATAGGCTGCTGGGGGACGTTTTAGGATACACTGAGCACCTATCTCCTCTTCTCTCTCTCCTTATGGATGAATTTACATCTCTCCATTGCACCTTATTAACTCTGCTTCCTCCCCGGAGTCGTTGTGACTTCACGTCTCATAGGGTCCATTGGACCTGGAGGTGTCTGATGCCTGGTGGGCCGGCCTCCTGCGTTGGCCCTGCTGATGCGCCCCGCCCCCCCTCCTCTCTACCTCCTTCTGTTTCATGGATTGTGGAGGTCTGGATCGTGGTCCATACCTACTAATTATTCATGCATTTCTGTCATATTCATTGAATGTGTTGTAACTCTGTAACACTGTTTATCTGTACACATGACATCTATTGCTTCTGTCCATCCGGGGAGAGGGATCCTCCTCTGTTGCTCTCCTGAAGGTTTCTTCCCTTTTTTGAAAGGTTTTTTTCTAATATTGGGAGTTTTTCCTGATCCGATGTGAGGTCCTGGGACAGGGATGTCGTATGTGTACAGATTGTAAAGCCCTCTGAGGCAAATTTGTAATTTGTGATATTGGGCTATACAAAATAAACTGAATTGAATTGGATTGAATTGAATTAAGCTAACGTGAATAATCTCTTTTGAGATGTTGGCATCAGACTACTCAGACAAGTGCGTTGTCTGAGTAGTATCGACCAATCACGTTGAAGCAGGCTTTGGTTGAATTCAGTTACACAGTCCGCGTGGAGACCAAAGAGGCAAAATGCAATCTCAGAATCCACTGGCTGTCGTCTGAAAATGATTTCGCTTTTAAAAAATGGGTTTAAAATGAGCTTGTAAACCGTCTACTTGTGAATCAACTCTGCAACTCTGATTAGCATCTGAAGCTGCTAATCGGATTGTTAACAATGAGCAGCGTGAAGAAAATCCAGGACCTGAAATATCTCTTTCTCCACCAGAACCCCAGAACCATAGCCACTTGACCCTGTGACCCCCCCGTGAATATTATTATTATTATTATTATTATTATTATTATTATTATTATTATTATGTGTGACATAGATGTGTGACATATCAGTTACAGAATCATACATACTTACCATCGTGTGAACACACACACACAGACGCGCACACACACACTCACTCACAATCACACACACACACACACACACACACACACACACACACACCACACACACACAGACACAAACGCACATATACACGCAGACACACGCATGCATGCACTCTGGGAATGTGTGACTACATTTTCCACTCCACAGAGATGTTTGTTTAAACTATGCAGCCTCGGTGGCATTTTGGGTGACCGTCTGCGTTGCATTGTTCAGTCCAGTGCACATTCCACTGTGCTGGGTTCAAATAAAAGTACGACCCATGTTGCAATAAAAGGCTAAACCAGTATTTACATCAACAATCTTGAAGAGGGTTAAATGTATGCAAATGTATTATTTGATTGGTTATATTCCTCATATGTCTTTTGTCAGTACTGGTTATTTAGTCATAGTGACATAAATGGTCCAATGAGAACAAACAGTCATCTGGCTTAAAGTCTTATGAATGGAGGCAGAGTTGTGGGAATTCAAAAGCACAACGTTAACCATTATTACTGTTCCTGTGAACCTCAAGTAAACATTAAACACTATGAGGGGGAACCGGAGGAGAGGAGGGGAGTTTTACACACACATACACACACATACATACACGAGCGTGCACAATGTGTTTCAATCAACGCAAAGCATATCTGTACTCCCATATAAAAAACTAAACACACACACACACACACACACACACACACACTGTGCATGTTCCTCCGTTGTCTTTATAGACACATTTTCAAGTAGGAAACACACACATTCTTCAAAGCAGCCACCCTGTTTGTCTGCTGCCTCCGTTTGAGAGGATAAGCATATGTATCTGTGTCATTGTCTTGCTGCACCCGCTTTTCTCCACAATCATCGCGCCGTTTCTCTGAAAGTTACATCGGAGCGAGACCAAGCTAGAAGCAAAGGAAGGCACAAAGCGGAGCACTTGGGAGTCCGCTGTCTCTCCTGCCAAGTCGGCGATGGCCATAGAAACCCGCTCATTGCCATGGTACCACATCAGGAATTCCTATAGCCAGGCCGCTGGGGCCAAAACAACAAAACGACGATAAACACTGAGCGAAGCGATTTATCCGTCACACACAGGCAGACACACAAAACCCTATTATCCTTGTACAAGCAGCAATGAAAGCTACTTCTGTGCATGGCTGGAGGTACAGTGTGTGTGTGTTGAAGGGTAGCAGACATCAATTACCTGCAGCGTTTTTTGTATATATATATATTTATATATAGATTCACACACACTGCATATGTGCATTCTTGAATGTTGACGCAACAGGATTGTGAGTTTATTAGGTACATATAGCAACAATGCGGTCCTGCAATATACCTTCATGAAGTTTAGGATGTTTGTTGAGAGGTGTTGATTCAAACGAAATTCAGAAAGTAATCCAGTGCGAAATCCAGAAAGAAAGCAGAGGCAGAGGGAGATAGACAGAGGATCTGAGAGAGACAACAGAAAAAGAAAAAAACTAAAACAAGAGCAGAGGCACCAGGAGAGAAGGAGGAATGAGAGTCGGAAACACTCAACAGAGCTACAGAGGAGAAAGAGCCAGAGGTGGATAATGTTTCTGTGTCCTGAATTCCCTGTGAAACCTGCAGACAACTCGCATACTGAGCTTCCATTATTCTACCTGAATGCCACACAAACACACATACACACACACACACACGCACACACACACATACACACACACACACACACACACACACACACACACACTGTACCTCTCTCTCCTGTTGTGTATATTTACTTATCCTTTCCTGTTCTCAGTATGTCACAGCCTGTCTGAGTGACCGAGCGCCACTGTGGCTGTGGCCTTGCTTGTGTGTGTGTGTGTGTGTGTGTGAAAGCAGAGGAAAAAAATGGGTCTGAGGAATTTCAGTTCTTAAACAATCAGCAAGTTACTATTAATCACCCGGCTCCGGCTCAGGGGGGGGGCGTGCTGGGGCGCGAAAAGGTGAGGGGGCTATTTGAGGACAATGTGACAGAAGAGACCCCCCCCCTCTCTCCCTCTCTCTCTCTCTCTTTCCTCCACCACGGCCTCTACTGTCTTCACTCAGCTCTCTGAGAGTGAGAGAGAACACACTGGCTCTTTTGTATGACCTGTAAGACAGACCTCCCTCCCCCTCCTCCCACGTCTCCCCCCTCTCTCCCTCTCTCTGCTCAGTGGGCCCTATCCCTCCCTGTGTAATGTGCACCTGCTCGGCCTGCAAGACATCTTTCACACACACACACACACACACACACACACACACACACACACACACACACACACACACACACACACATACTCGCACACATACTTTAGAAAGGAACTGAGTGAAAGGGAGAGACTGAAGAAAAAAGAAAACTGCATTCCACTGTTTTTTCTACATTACTGCTTCATATCTGACTGAGTATCTTTCTTTCAGTCTTTATTCATGCACGGCATTATTAAGAAGCTGTTTGGAGTAGAGGCTGCCTGAACTCGCCTGGCTTTTCTTTTTCTTTCTTCTTTTTAAACATTTGAAATTCCTCATCTCACACCATTGAGACAAAGACAAAGATTAATTTTGCAGTCAGGAACCATTTGATCTCTGGATTTTCACCTATAATGTTTGCTCTTTTTGGAGCTACACGGTTTGATAACGTATACATTCACTAAGATATCATAATAAATGTGTCATAGCGAATCAGTGTATGCTTTGTTCATTTCTACCAATATGCAAACAAGAATCCTGTGTTTTAAGATTGCACTAAAATAAGCTTTCTTCGTGCGAATAGCGCAGAACTAAATGCTGGAATGAGTTAGCTCAAACCTGTATGGCCCTTGTTGCTGGTGTTGGAGGGTTTCCTGATAAATGAGGCCTGCTCAGTGAATCAAAAGGTTTGCATGTGTAGCAACACTTCCTTATGACTTGAGCCACAGTGAGACATATGCACAAGCTCATTTGATCTGATGATCATGTTCACCGTTGATTACTCCGCCTATTATTTTCTCAATTAAATCGATGACTCGTTGAGACTCAAAATTGGTGAACGTGACTTGTTATATAAATTCCTCAACCTCACAGTTAGGTTTAGTTTTGTTCAACCAAAAGTCCAAACGACCAAAGATATTCAGTTTACAGTGACCAGCAAATCCTCACATCGGAGGAGCTTGAACCCCGAATCGGCTCTAATCCGATCCGCCTTCTGCCGGTTTGAGTGCAGCAGAATCATTCCAGGACTCCTTGAGAAACCTGTTAAGCATCTCAGGCAACGATCAGGTCCCAAAATGAATATCTGCGTGACAACAACTAAAAAGTTTTCATCTCCACACATCCAACGGGCAAACTATGCCACGCTGTCTCCGGTCATATCTTCCTGTCACATCCTGAGCAGAAGACTGTCCATACTAATGGTATGATTGAAGGCTTATTTCATTGGTAGTTATTCCCTATAACCGGGCCTATCAGTTATGTAACCTGATGTCATGAATAAGTAAGAGGATTAAGTCACTATGAAGAGATTCCCTGAGGACTTCTCTGGAAATAGGTCCACGCTGCGGCAGAGAACTCTTCTTGAAACATAGACCCCCCAAAGTTTTGCATCGGAGCATAATGTATGAGTGAATTGCATTATATGTGCATGTGTGTGTGTGTGTGTGTGTGTGAGACAAAAGGGAAAGTTATCCATTATTTATGCCCTGCAGTTATGCAGCCGTGGAGCAATGATTGGGAATTAACAGGAGCCGGAGAAAATCGCTTCTGTAAAGACGCACTGAAGCCACCGAGTGATAAAGAAAGACATAGTTGGAAATGTGGAGAGAAAACAGAGACTGAGATTTGGTGTCACTATGGACACGATAAGAGAAAGGGGAACCAGACCACAAGAGTACTAAGTGTGCCACTTATGGATGTCACACTGCAGATATGTCATACTGAAGATATGTTATGAATACCAAAGAGCTATGGTAAAAAGGGTTCAATGCATCCTCCGTAGCCTTTCATCCTGCTGATGGACTAATCAATGGATCATTCCAGCTCCGTAGTGCTTCTATTGAAACGCTACAGTATGGAATTCAGACATAAACTAGAGGATTTCTTCATAAACCCACAGATTTAACCCAGATTGGTTACAGAAAAACAAACAAAAATAAGATACCCTGGACTGATTTGAACTGGTTTCTGTGTGTGTGTGTGTGTGTGTGTGTGTGTGTGTGTGTGTGTGTCTCGGAGTCTCTGTTGGCATAACTGTGTCAAATAGCATTGAATCCCACCAAAAGTGTGATGGGGGGAATCCTCTTTGCTGCGCTGTGAGACTCTCGACCGCTGAGAGGATTTCCAGAGAGGAGAAGTGCCGGTTGGAGAAGTGCATTACCGCCACACTCGGCCAACTAACATACACACACATTTTCTAAAGCATTCATTATTCATTAGTCCCCCCTCTGCCTTCAGCAGCCCAAAGTCAGAGAGCTGAACGGAAGCATGTTCTGGTTTCAGCACATATGGGTCTGACCCAGGAGGGCAGGCTTAAAGGAATAAATTCAGTGCATCAAACATTAGGAACTCATGTTGTGAGCTGCGTTCAAATATCCTCAATACATGTTTAATATGTCTCTAAATTTAAAAATCATTTCACAACTTGCCTTCTAAACATCATTTTGATTTCCCACCTCGTGTGTGAGTAGGTGGATTGAATAGGCGATCGGGCCTATGTATTAGAGTCCTGGAAAACATTTATACATCAAGTTGGTCTCCTCAAAAAAAGAATTAAAAAAAATATATACATACAACCTAATTTGACCTGTAGCTGAAATTCACCTAAATGCCATCAGAACAAGGAAATGCAAAAGATGAGATTAGAAGACGGGTTTGTCCTCATTCCAATATAACAAATGGAGCTTTTTGTGAAACCAAGTCCAATGGTGATTGAAATTAAAGACTAGCAGTCCGGTGTAGGCGACATGCATAAATGACACAATAAAATGCAACAATATTTGATTTGGTCTTTGCGATGTGGAGAGAAGCAAGCGAATATGGGCTTGGGTATGTGTCCATGCATCTGCCTGGCCCTGTGATAAACTGGCAGTCTCCACGTGACGGATTTGGAAGGAAAGGAAAAAATAAATGAAAACATGAATGAATGGTTTGCAACCTGCTGTTTGAATGGCGTGTCCAGCAGTTTTGTATATAAAGTAAATTCCTTTTGCGGCGTATAGGCCAAAAGAGGATTTAAATGATGCATGAATAATAATAATAATAATCAGGACAGTCTCCTCCTTTCCTGGGACATCAAGATATGCCTGTCTCAGAAGTCTGTGACCTTGAGGAGTCCCTCCTCTCTGCGTAGCCACACAGAGACACGCACGCACGCACGTACGCACACACACACACACACATACACACACACACACACACACACACACACACACACACACACACACACACACATACACACACTGAGAGAAGAAATGCAAAGACTAAATGTGAGTAATGCGACTGAACTTGCCTTTCAAGCTCCAAAAACACATTCCAGAGAGGGAGAGAGAGAGAGAGAGAGAGGACTGGATGAAAGTAAAACAGGTGTAAAATAACTACCCAGCATATACCTCAATGTTTCCATCCAAACCTAAAACTTTTCCCTATAAAGTGTCATATGTACTCTGTAATCTTACCTCTACAGTGTATCGTATGAGGGCAATATGTGTAGTCAGCACATCATAATTAACAACTATATTGCATTCAGTTCCTTTGGCGACAACCCACGAAAAGCCCTCTCCGATCCACCTGCGTGCTCCCCCCTGTGTATTCCGATTTAGATTTCACAAATGAAATGCATGTGATGCCCGGTGAGGAGGGACCGTGGCGCATCGGTGCTTCGACGCACGATTCCGCGTCATCCATGTCACCTTTCGCGACATCGGGGAATGTGGGTGGCATTCATGCCTTAAGCCAGGCAACGCGTTTTGGTCTCTATAATAACAGAATGCTATGCAACAAGAAGAAGAAAAATAAATAAAAGAGGCTGATTTAATTCCTAACCCCCAGAGTCGGACTGCTTACCTGCTCCGTGCAGGACGAGGACGAGGACGCGCGGACACTGGGTAGCGGAGCGCCGTTCGTGAAGTCCAAACCTCGGTCCGAAGCGGAACATAGCAACACAAATCACCCGTGCACGGCTTCAAGTTCTCCCACAGAGCAAAGCCTTTTAATCATCAACGTCGTCCACCGTTAGAAAGCGCGCCATCGTGCGGCCGACGACGAAGGCGCGCGCGGCTCAACAGGTGGATGGAGGAGGCAGGTGGCAGGAGGGGGGCTTCAAGTGCTCTCTGGGAAATACGGAAGGGAGCTCGTAGATTTTCGTCAGCTAGTTACACACCGATGAGGCTACAGCAATTCACCAAGTGTCCCGGTCATTTTAGGTCGTGGCTTTAAGTTTTAGGCTGCGGACGGTTTCTTCCCATCTGCAGTGGCATCAATACTTCTTTTGATTCACACGTTTTTTTAGTTTCTGTAGCTCTCCTGTTGCAGCAATTCGGTATAGATTGTAAATAATGTAACCTTTTTGTTGTACGGGGTCGACTTTGCTCTTGTTTTTGCAAACAGATACTTGAAATGATGATGTCTCGGAGTTTACAAGGAGCCGTTTAAAGCAGCATGGTACCACAGTGAGGATAGAGAGGAGGGGGGGGGGGGGGGGGGGGGGGGGGGGGGTACATGAGGCCTAATGACTTCATGGCTGCATTCCAATATATAGTATACTGTACATGGGGTGCAGAGGAAAAGGTAAAGGCCATATTACGTTTGTCAGCTTAAAGCCAAGCCAACAATCTATTAGTATTATTAGTGGTGGTAGTGATAGTAGCAGTAGTAGTAGAGGTAGTAGCAGTACGATTGTTTAAATACATTATTGAAATAGGCTAGTACAAT
Organism: Cyclopterus lumpus; assembly: GCF_009769545.1. Taxonomy (NCBI): domain Eukaryota; kingdom Metazoa; phylum Chordata; class Actinopteri; order Perciformes; family Cyclopteridae; genus Cyclopterus; species Cyclopterus lumpus. The sequence goes on along the minus strand of NC_046978.1, from coordinate 14,333,844 downwards.
AATCTAATGAAGGAATGCCCAACAAGGAAGACACATGATTTTCTTCTAGTTTGAGGTGCAGCCCAGTACAAGTGTAAATTAGTGGCATTTATTTAACTATTACATTACATTATTACTCTTTTAATATTGCACTGATGAAAGGTCCATGTGATCAGTAGGTGGCGGCAGAGCCGCATAGAGAGCAGACGGCTCTGGGTGGTGGTATTTCCCCAGGCATCATCCATCGGAAGTTTCCGGCGCGTCGTCTCAGCTTTCAAAACAAAAGAGCAGGATTTGTCTCCTTTAATACTGTGAGGTACAGACACAGAGAGGACACGTTATCAAAAGAAAACATCCTATTTTGAAATTTCGAAAATATCAGACAAAACAAAAATGAATTTATAAATTAGTTACCATACTTTAACATCTCTATTTTAAATTAGATTGGGCAAAACTGTTCGTTGTAGCGGTGCTGCATGGAATCACATCGTATTTGTACAGTCAATCCCATATGCACTTAGGGCCTATGTGTATATGAGACAGTATACAATAAATCATCATTAATTAGAAACAAATCATGATACATACATACTTTTGTTTAATCAATTTGCACCTCAGTATAGAAATAACGGTCTGTCGGGATATTATTTTGAAAATCCTCACCGGATGTTGTGATGTCATTCAGGATGTCTTGTCACTCAGAGACCACCAGCGATGGATAACATTAAGCTAGGAGCTAATCGACAATGTTCTTCAAAGGCCAGACACACCGCTCACGGAAATGTGCGAGGATGTGGCGGAAATCTACGCAGACCCAGTAACACTCTGCAGTATAACGGAGTCCATTTCATCTGTTGAGCGGTAACCGGAAGCTGATTGCTATCCCATCTTTATGTGTTAGCGTCTCATCCTCAAGTCTCAGTAAATTAGCCTTAATGACAGTGTCTAAACGGAATGCAAATTCAGCTCAAATTGACCCCAAATGAGCAATCATCACAAAATACGGAGGAGTTTCACGAATTAAAGGCGTAATTACTGATTCGGGATGAACTATAAAGCAGTTGTAACACTTCTCACTTTTTCTCATTTGTTAAATTTTTTTTACCTGATGCAGTTTTTTAAAATGTTTTCTTCTTCTTTTCCAGACTCGTCAAATGACAGAACAAGTCTTTACACATCTGTTTCACGAGATAGGTGTGTCAGACCTGTTAACACTGGGGACTTGTTGTCAGAATACATTCACATCTACTCACATATTGGAAGGAGGAGGAGGAGGAGGAGGAGGAGGAGGAGGAGGAGGGAGCCTGCAGCTGGTGTTGCAGGTGCCGTCATAAACGACATGGCCACCGCGCGGTTCCCTGGGAAGAGTGCGGACGTGGATGCCAACTGGACGGCTCTGGCTCTAGGCCGGCCGGTGTGTGTCAACGGGACCCCGTGGATCCTCTACCTGTTGGAGGAGTGTGTGGAGAATGTGTGGGAGTACTGCAGCGTGGTGATCGGTCTCGTGTCCATGTTCTGCTTCCTGCTGTCCACTCTGCCGTAAGTAACGGGATGTCTGCCATGTTAATAAAGTTTGACTTTGTTTGAAGTGCAACCCAGTAATCTGGTTAAAGTGCTGGGGATTTGTGATTGTATCTATCCGTCTATCTTTGATCCATCTATACATCTGTCCATTCATCCATCCATCCATCTATCTTTGATCTATCTATCCAATTGTCTGTCCATCCACCCATCCATCCATCCATCTATAGGCAGTTCTATGAGGCCTATCGGAACGGTAAAGTGGAAGAGGCCATGTCTTTCGGCTTTCTCTTCTTCCTCTTCAGTGGAGATTTGACCAGCTTTGCAGGCTGCTACCTCACCAGCCAGCTGCCCATTCAGGTAAACACAAACATGCTCTCTCATCCTCAGTGTGTATACGTGTCTGTACTGTGAACCCCATCCACCCTGGTGTTATTGGTCCCTGGCAGATCTCAGTTGTGGTCATATTTAATTTCCTTTCTCGTCCCTGAAGTCTGTGAGTTATTACATCTCAGATCAAGCTGTGTTCAGGCCTTCTTTTCGCTGCGGGTTTTTGAACATATCTATGTTTGTTTGCAATTGCTGCGCATGAAACTGTCAAATTCAGTTTGCTTTCTTAAAAAAAAAAAAAAAGTATGACGCTATAACTATGGTGCACAAGGTTTCTGGGGTTTTGAATTATTAAGACATGAATTTTGACCTTTTTACTAGCCTTTATTGCTCTATAGAGGGAACCATTACACAGTATGCACTCATCTACTTTTTACCAAATAATGTTGCAAATGTTGCAAAACAATGTTTTTCCCTGTCCCTCTCTCAGGTAGTCACGGTGGTGTTCTACATCTTCACTGACCTGATTCTCATTTCCCAGTTTCTCTACTATAAGATCAAGAACAGCTCCAGCAGAAGTAAGCCCTGACATTGAGTTAAAAGTAAGGAAGTATTTCCTGCTGTTGACTTAATCATTTCTATTTATTTGTTTGCATTGCATGACAGCCAGGCACCTGCTAACTTCAGAGATGACAGATGCCGTTGCAAACATTATTTTGCCTATGATAAGTGGCCAAAAGTACATGACTGCCTAATAACTCATGCTGAGACTTATCCGCAAACTGCACACAGCCCGGCATAGTATGATAGTTTTGTTTACTTGTAATGCCGGTCGTACACAATTCATATCTCTTGCACTTGTCTAGTGTAACACAATAGCTGCAGACACTACAGGAGTGTTAACTCATGTTGTGTATGTGTGTGTGGGGGTGTATTTACATGTCTTCACTGTCAGTTATTTTTTTTGTGTTTGTGTGTTTGCTCTAGAAAGCCCTGTGTTGAAGTGGCTGTGCTTCATGTGGTGTGGCGCTGCTACGTTAGTTCTCCTGGCTTTACCCAAACTCATCGTAGACAATAGTGCATCTTTAGACACCCAGGTAGGTAGATTCTGTGCCGTATATATTTGCATCTATATGTACAGGTGTTAAATGAAGGTGCTTCCAATTTAAATTTGGGTCCCTTTATTTTTTTCCAGGGTTGATTGGACACACATTAATTCACTTTTTAATGTTTCACTCTTGTCTCTGCCAGAGTCCAGCTACCTCTAAATCGGTGGAAATCACCGGCTACATATGTGGATACCTAGCATCTATATTCTACCTCAGCTCCCGTTTCCCCCAACTTTATAAAAATGTAAGTGGCAAATCGTTTGGCGCGGGGGTCTCCAGTTGCAATGTGATGTTTTGTTCGGCTTGCATGCGAGCGTGCGCCCTCCTGGCGGGAGATCTTGGAAAGCTTTCTCAGGGGAAACTGCACTCATTATATGTCACCTCGTTGTCAACGGTGACCGTGGGTGTGTTTTGAAGGCGGAGGTGGGATGTGTGTGTGCGTATCACAGTATATGTGTGTGAAAATAAGAACCAGCCGTCGAGCACAATGGTGCTGTTTGTGTTAGAGAAACATCCTGGCTCGACTGCAGATATTAATCACCAGAGGGGATCGTCTCATGCTGCGAGTGCCAGAGAAACTTCTGGGCACACACACGCACACTCACCCTGACTTTTGTAAATCATTTAAGTTGGATTTTCCCCGCGGTAAATCCTACATGTTGAAACAGGCTTGTTTTCTCAGCAGATAGCCCCAAATGTTTTCTCAACAACAGCCATAGTGACAATATATAAATGTATATAGATATGTCTTTTATTGTGATTACCTTTAGTACTACTCTGGTATTGTTTGTGTCCAGCTCATTTAATAATCAACTGGTAACTAACATTGTTCAGTCAAGTTTACAGTGGTTAATATGTTTCTTCGGTTTCGCAATCTTGGACGGATGCTCTCAGAAGTGACATCCTTCCTGCTGTTGGTGCTGCATGACACAGTTGTTAGTTCCTACATTTAGCATAAACGACTAAATCTGCGTGATCTATTTATCTATCTACAGACACAGACAGTACAGTGTGTGCTAATAGAAGGAATTCATAGTCGTTTATCTCCCATTTACCCATTTGTTGATTAAAAAAAAGATACAATGACGACTATTTGGCACACAAGTACACAGGAAGTAAATCCCTTGTTGTGAGTGACACAGACACCTGGCTTGTGGTAAAGCCATATTGTGTGTTGTGTGTGTGCTATTTTTACATATGTACACTAGGAGGTGATGCTGTAGCAACAGCACAGTACGAAAGTAAATAAGGGAACGATGGCTACAAGTCCAGTGCAAGTCCTGCCGTTTGGTCCATCAACGAAATGCCGTAACCTCTATTCATTCCAGTTCCAGCGACAGTCTACGGAGGGCACCTCTTACCTGCTGTTTGCCCTGGCCATGATGGGCAATGGGACATATGGGGTTAGCGTCATCGTGGTGCTGCCTGCACTGAAGGGCTCCAAACAGACCTTCATCATCAAACATCTGGCCTGGCTCATCGGCAGCCTGGGAGTCCTCATACTTGACTTCTTTGTATCCTTTAACTCCCAAGTTCAGCCACGAGGTGAATGTGTCTTATCTGTCATGTCTTCTGATAATCCCTGCATGTGACAACTTGAATCAGATTGTCTCCAATTTTTGGTCTCCGGGACGATAACGTTGCTCGACTCTTTGTGTTTGTGTTTGAGCCTTGACCTGGTCAGGTGACCGCCCAGTTCATCATGTACAGGAAGAACCACTCGGCCAAAGGCAGCACGCTACTTAGCGTCCCAGAGGTGGAGCCTCTGCTGTGTGAGGAAGTGGAGCTGTCAGTGTTGTAGGACACTGAATGGACGCCAGGGTGTCCCACGCACGTCAGGAATGGACTGCTCAGTCCACGATTTGTTTTTAGATCCTTCTGTGGTGATGATTCACTCGTTCCACCGTCAGAGAACGGAGGAGACGTTGCAGAAGCATTGTTCCAGCAGCCATGTTGTGATACCAGCAGGCAATTCCAGCGCGCCTTTATAGTCATAATTGTATGCCGTTAAGATGATCAACTTTTGTGTGCTTTACTGTGGCAGCAGGACAGAAAATGCCAACAGTACCATTTTAGAGACATTTCTGTCTGTTTCTCTCGAGGCAGGTGAGTAAGCATCAGTGAAATATTTTACGGGCATTTTTTATACATTTCCCCACTGGTATTACTTGATTTTTTTGTTTTGGATGGAATAACCGCATTGTTTTTATTGGCCATTGGGGACCAAACACGCACAGAGGAGGTGCCAGACGTCTCTTAACAAACGCAAGCTTTATGGAAGAATGAAGTGCCTGTTATATTCACACATTTTTGGACAGGGTAATACACACTGCTGTGGAGGATTGCAATATTATGCATGGTCAATTTATTACCTGATTGGGTATTCGAGTGCCATAAAATACAGAGTGTGTGTGAGCACAGTAACGGAGGAACCAACAGTGATGGTTTTTCTGTGAACCTGGCAGATTGTGTGATTTTTAAGGTTTTTTTTTCTTCCTGGATTTGTCAACGTTCTAGTTTGCCTGACATTTATTTAGCCAGATGTATTCGTAGCAGCAGGGGGGCGGGCCATCCCTCCACCTGAAACACGCTCATGTGTGTAATGACCTAATTTCTATTTCAAAGGGATTTTGTATTTTAATGCTTTCTTGTTCCAAGCTTTTTTTTTTCCTCGAGAAACACACTCGTGCCTTTAACATAAATTAAATACAGTCTTAATATAAATGTTCTATATATATATATATATATATATATATATATATATATATATATATATATATATATATATATATATATATATATATATATATATATATATCCAAGTCGGAACTAAATTATTTTAGAATTAAATATAAGTTCGATCTTTTGAAATATTGGCAGTGATGTTATTTTTTTTTTACAAAATACAGTGAAACATGTTTTCTCTTTTTACCCTGTCTTATTCCTAAAATATGATCTGCCTCTGTAATTGTTATGATCAGCAGTAACTGTTTTCTTGTAATAGCGTCCTCTTCACTTTTGTAACATCTCCAAAACACATTCTTTGATCGAAGTCATGACTTTTTGACGACATATTTTCAGTTGGAACTAAGAATAGGAACAATAATGGGACTCTCTTGAAGACTTGTTGAAGCAATGAGGCTCAAAATTAGTTTGCATATTTAAGGTGTGTCTTTGTCCTGTCACGTCTGATTCAAGCAGAGAAGATCAAACATTTATTTTTAATAGACTTTTTTTTTCCTATCTCTATTTTTGAACGTTCAAAGAGCAACAGGAAACAAATAGACAACAAAGCAGAGCAAAAAATAAAACCGAACAAATAGGCGTATTGATGACGAGCACTTTAAGTTATTGGACATGCGTTTAGCTCATTAGCGGAACCGCTAAACAGCTCGTCGATGTTGGGCCACATGTTACACGGTGAGTGTTGTGGTGCGTCATCACTACAGGACTTTACATCTCTACCTCATTATAGCGTGGACATGATTTGTTTTGAGTACATGAAGAGCTGGCTCGCTCGCACACATTGCATTTTAATAAATGTGAAATATACAATTCAAACAATGTTTCTAGAAAATTATCGTTAATGTGTTGTTCATGATCATCACAATAGCATGTCTGGCTGTTTCTTTTCTTCTTCTTTTAGAAGCCGGACAGCTGATGCAATAATGTGTAAATATGTTGATGTTGGGGGATTTCTTCTGACTTATTTGCAACTAAGAGTCAAATCTTTTTTTAGTTTTGTATTGCACGATTCATACTTTGATCCCATTCCAAATCCTTTAATATGAGTCTGATATAGTTTTTTAAATCTAGCACAAATAATGACGTATTCATTGTATATAGTATTACTATAAACTGTAGAACATGTTGCAGTTTTTACTTATTGGTCAGTGTTTTGCTCTTATGTATTTATTTTCTTAAAGCATTCAACGTCCATTTGTTTTTTTAAGGTGAACTGCACATGACCAGTTATATTGTAATTCGAAGCTCCGTACCAGGGTATGTGTACTGACAATGTCTTATGATATTAACTGTATGTAAAACCTTGGTATGTGTGACAATTACTGTATATATATATATATATATATATATATATATATATATATATTGTACAAAACTTTAATAAACTGCAATATAAAGTATATCCACACTCAATGTTGTTTTGTTGAGATGGAAAAGATGAGCAAAATAAATACATTTCTCTGGATTTTAATCAACCATCACTGCCAAGTAATTTCTAATGTTTTACACTTGAACATATTATATTGAACATATTAGTAGGTTTGTTTAGCTGATGGATATTATAGTTGATTGTTGTGCACATTCATGCATCCAAAGTTAAAGTTCAATTTTGTTCTTGTGTTGTCATTTTTACTTTTTAATACACGCACGTATACATTACACATACAAGGAATTTGACTTGGTGGAAAGGTGCATAACAATAAACAAAAACAAAAAAAACACATCAGAAATAAATTAAACATTAAAACAAATGTAAATATTAAAATGTGTATAGTATAACATGTACAATATAAATCTGCCATAATTTCCACAACAATAATTGGAACAATAATGTACAGTGTTAAACTTCTCATGTCTCTAATGTTCCTGGTGTTTTGCAGCTATTATTATTACAAACCAATCTGCGCGGTACCTAAGATGTTATAACAGTATTTGGGGAAACCACAAACTTCTAAACCCTCTTTGATCGAGCTTCCTGGCGACCAATTGATCAAATCTATTTCTCCGAGGGCGGAAATAGGGAAATTCATGACTTTCTTTTTCTTTTTTTTTTCGGAGGAGGGACTTCCTTCAGAGTTGTACTTGGATGGCAGGCAGCTGCTGGGCTGACACGTAACTGAAGTTAAAGGTGCTACGGAGGCCTCCGTCCGGGACTCGAGTTTTTCCGTTTCCCCCAATTCAAAGAGGCTTTTTTTGAATTGCGTCGGAAAAGTTCACGTCTGCAAGGGGGAACGTGGACGCGCGCGCGAGCCGTCAGCCTCGGTTTGTCCCTCAAGAGCGACGAGTTTCACGTGAAGTGAAGCGAAAATCTGAGCGGCTACTTTGAAGTCGCAGGGGGAGAGAGAGACCGAGAGAGACAGAGAGAGAGAGAGAGAGAGAGAGAGAGAGAGAGAGAGCTCGGGTGGATGTGGCGGCCGTGCGAAAACAATGTATCCATCCGCAGACATTCGCGTTTGACTCGTGTTTTTCTGCTTGGAAATGTTCGGGGAGTGAGGGGAGGAGGGTCTCTTCACGTCTTCACCAGGAGGTAAAAACAAAAACAAAAAAAAGTTGTGTCGGAAGTTTCCAGCGGCGAAAGAGGGGCTGGGGGTCCAACATGGGAAGCGGGGTGTGCTCCCGGAGGCAGCGGAGGATCTTCCAGTGTCTCCTGCTGGTCACCGTGGTCTGCGGGATGATGTACGGCGGCATGATATCGTATGAGATGCACACGCAGCTCAAGAGGACCGAGGCGATGGCGCTGAAGTACCAGCAGCACCAGGAGTCGCTCTCGGCTCAGCTCCAAGGTAAACACCGAGATTTGAAGGTTTGTTCAGGTGACGGAGCTGCAGTGAGCGCGAGGGGAGTCGTTTCTCCGTGTCACGGCCAGACTCCACTCACGAAACGTCAATGTTATTGTGGGTCGCGCTTGCTGTCAAACGCACGCGCCTCCTCCTAAATACACAACTTGAGGGTTTAATTCGATTGACGACTGACCGCCGCTCAGTTTGGCATCCCATTAGCACCTTGAAACATCACAATTGAGTCACACTAACCAAAATCCACAGTGGGTGTTTGTAGCATGCAATGCAGGCACAGCTGACTGTTTATACTGTATCCAGATAAGCGCTTGTTTGTGTTAAATGCAAGAATGAATCCACTGAAACTTTCTGTCTGTCATCTGACCTAACTGAACTGTAACTTTACTGTATAGGGAAGCAGTCTTTGACCTCTGACCTTGGGTAACCTAATCCTGTTATAAACCCAGTTAAGGTCTGAGTAGATTGGGCTGGAGAGTTCATTTGGCTGGACGGGTCTTCCTTTTGCATAAGCTTACTGCAAGACTGAAATCTGACCCCACAATACATACAAGGGAGGTTTACTGCGGACTGAAGGCCCCAAAACACACACACAAACACACACACACACACAAACACACACACCTGGTTGTAGCCACTGTGTCCCCAGGCTCACCTCCACAGTATACAGATGAGTATACCTTAAAGTCATGAGGTCAGCCAGAACAGCTGCTTCTGTCAGCTGGGGCTGAGGAAACAGAGGAAAAGAGGACCCAGTCACCTTGGTTTCAAAGAAACGTACGCTATTGGCTTATTTTTAAAACCATTTTAGGGTTTAGCCATGCTGGGTGCTGCACCATCCCTAATATTGTGTGTTTTGTTTACTGAAGACAGTAACACTTTGAATTTTGATATAGCCGTTGCGTTGACTTCTCTTAGCTCAACACGTGTGTTTTGAGTCCCAAGTTCACATATGGCATTGATGTAAACAAAGCTATTATTGCGCACTAAAACAGGAATAACTTTGAATAATTTCAACTCAAGTTCCCGTCCTGTGTTTTTAATTTGAAGGAGGGGGAGGCCAATGTCCAGTCAGCAGTTATTTAGCTACACTCATGAAACATTATGACATTGACTAACATTTAAAAACTACAACTCTCACATTTGAAAAAATATATAAAAATGGACCAATATATTTGCTTTAGTGCCATGTTTGTAAAATAGTCACATTGGTTGACCTCTGTTAAAAACTGTTTTAGCTTCTCGCGTGCTCCCACTCCTATAAAAGCAAATGAAACAGGACTGTTCTACAGTAACCTCTCTGATGTACTCCCTCCATATAAACACACTTAAACACAGTTGCTTTGCTGACAGGATGTGAGGTTTTGTGTCATGCCATTATGCCATGAGATTACAATTACCAACTTGGGCGGGGAGCTTGACCCTACATGGCTTCATGTATTCAGAACACAGTTTGTGCCCACATCAGGGAGTCAAATAGTGTGTCAGGGCTCGGACCTATTAATTTAATGCAGCCTTTGATCCCCCTAACCAGTAGTCATGAAGTTGCAACCTATCACTTGTGTCAAATGGTATGTACACATGCACACAGGCATCCTGTTTGTTTTGTTGTGAAACATTCTGTAACAAATCACGTTGCTACAGTAAATTTGCCTCCATAGGTTGTTGTTGTTTATGGTTAGGACCTCCAAGTGTGCAATGTGTCATTTTAACCATGCTTTATAATGCTTATTATTGTGTTCATTTGTAAGACAAAGATATTTGGGCGGGGGCGTCGGTTGTCCCACATTTACCGAGATAAAAGCACAACCTACCTCGAGTAGGGCATTGTACATATCAATTGAATATCTGAAGGCCTCGAGCAAAGCAGCGTCTTTTAGTCAAATGGCTCCCATTTCATTAAAAAAAAGCTGCAACAAAGCTGATGAATCCGGAAACGGAGCGTATTACCGTATAGCGTGACACTTTGAATGAAGTGGAGTTAGATTAACTCCATTTGCACCCTCACTTTCATCGCAAAGCGATGGACCATTCAGTCAATCACAAGGCCCGGGCCACTTGATATCCTTGGCTGGCTGTTGATTGCTGTTTTTTGTGTCCTATATTTAGAGGTGGGCCATAGCTTGAGGGGGCTGTGAGCCAGCTGTATTGATTCACTCTTGCCCACAGTTGTCATTTAAAAGGATTAACTGGCACTTTGTGGTTTTTGCGTGCACTCTGACAAATGTGTCCCCGTGATTTAACACCCATTCAACCCCCACACAGACGCGTTATTGTTTATATGTCACCCGCAAATAATTAATGTAATGGAATAATTGCGGCTGTCTCTAAAAAAGTGTACATAATTTTATACACCACCAACACTGTCGTCACTGTCTCCGGTTTATTAAAACGAGTGCTCTTCTCGGAATCGGTTGTTTTTTATCCATGAGATAAAACCAATACTATTGTTCTTTGAGTTACAGATGCACTTTACCTCTGGAATTAAAAGACCAGATTTTTCTTTTTGGAAGAAAAAGGAAAAGTTTTTTTAAAGTTTCGCTGTCTACGCTTAGAATATAAACCACCAGTTAATTGGAATAATACAACTAAATCACTTCTTTCTTTTTATCATTTGTTCCTGGGACTTTTGTTAGATGTCGGCTCTGGGGTTTAAAATGTCCACTAATCACCAATGACTATCTAGTTTTATGGAAATATGGGTTTACTGGGTATAAAAGTACCTATGTGGGTTACTTTTATACCCAGTAAGTAGAAGGTAGAAAAAAAAGCCACAGGAATTACCGTGAGAGGAAATTTGAAAAGGCACATTATGGTTGGCAGCGTTTCGCAACTTTGCTCTGTCTGCTTCTATGAGAGAGCTAAAAATAAGACCCATTATATATAATTATAAATATATTACAGTAATATATACAGTATGTACTGTATATTGTATTGCATGTCCGAGCTGTAGTGCAATGAAAGCTGAGGTAAACTTACAGAAACACTTGAAAATATTATATTTCACTCAGCAAAAAGGTCCACAGTTGTTTAAATACACCTTTCACTTCTGTGACCTGAAATGTGATCCTGGATCAGCTTGTGTGAGTCAGATCACCTGTTGAAGACAGCGGTCATTACCGTGGACGCCGCTCGGGTGTTCTGTGAGCTCATCCGAACCATTCACACATCACGGTGTGCATTATTGTAATAAGTTAGGCACTGCACAAGGACAACACTCCCGAAAAACAATCTTGCAGCCCAATTCCCAGTGTGATTGATAGTATCTCCCAGTGCACACCAGGTCTGCCAAATCTAACCAAAACGGGCTTCTCCACTTCCAAACCAGTAGGCCAGTGAAGGTCACCACCATAGAGAGCTCCCTTGTTCTCGCTCTGCCGATGCACTTTAAACGCACCTTCAGGGAAAGGCTTCATCGGTCCGAGGGGAACAAGAAATGTTCATTCCCATGCTCATTCCCATGCTCACGAGATACGGGTTGGTGTAAAGTCAATTGGTGTGTGTTTGGAAGCTCGAGGGAATGTTGTTGCTGGTTTTAGAGAACAGTAGTACTTCATTACACATTTGACTGTGGGAACTTTCCTTATGCACCAGCAGGTGGTGAAACAGATCTTTGCACCTGAATAGTTGTTGAGATATTTGTAATACTGAGTTAAGCTATGGCAAAGAGTTTGATTGACTAAGGTCATTTTGAGGTTGTAGTTTGTAAGGTTGTAATATTGCTTTTAAAATGCAAAGAAGCCTAAAGAAGAAATGTAGAAAAAAATAAATCCATAACATTTGTGTTGACCAATGTTTAAATGACTCATTTCTTTACCTCTTGATCTGTTTTAAGATAAGATTGTTGGAGTTTCTGCATGAACGGTCCTATGTAAATTATTATGACGACAAAGTGGGTTTTTAATAATTCAAATGGACATTCAAATGACCTTTCTTAGACTGTGGCCTCTTTGTAGCCGTTGCCCTGCTTGTCCGTGTTGTCCCCCAGAGAGAGGGTGTGTGTGCGGAGTGGCCTGAGCGGAGCTGAGCTAAGAACAACATGGCCTCATCTTTGGCACTTCTCACTGCTGAGAGGGTACAGAGCCTCGAATAAGTAGAATAAAACCTCCCTGTTCTCCTGTGTCTGGACGTTCTTCTGATCAAGCTCAGAGAGGTTTAAAGAAAGTTCATATCAAAACAAATCCTTTGGAATGCTTTGGAATTTTAGCCATTTTAACGATTGTTAACATGTTACTTCTGAAACTCTTATCCTATGAAGTTGTAGTATTATACATCTTGGAAAACGTATTTGTTTACAATGAAAACTGGTCAGGGCAGAGTCCATTGATGGCTCACTGATTACGGTATAAAGGTCATAGTGACAAAAATGATATATCACAATTTATTTTTACAGCACTTCATGTGAAAACACATAATGTAAACACATATACAATAACACAATCAACAGGACAGAAATGTGTGATGATAAAAAGGGGACTTGCCAAGCTTGCTGAAGATTTAGTTCAGAAAAAATACCCAGAGATTTTTTTTTAGCACAGACTTTGATGTTGTGAGTAATGACACTTAAGATATTTCTGGATCTGCCCTAACCCTAACCCTAAGAATGTCAAAATAAAGACTGGCTTTATTTGGAGTTACGTCTCGGTATCATCTGCACAACGATGACATGCAACACTATGTCTGCGTATGATGTGGCACAAGGAGAGAAAATAAGATTTGTCCTCAAATTGAACCCTGGGGCACTCCACATGTCGTCGGCACTGACGAGTAGATACTGTCACCGTAAAGAATTTTTTTTTCAAAACCATACAATAGAACAATATGCTAAAAAAACACTGCAAGGTTGTATTCAATATACCCACCCACTGCTGACATCTGTTTATCAAAATGCTCCATGATCCACTTAGTGTATCAAGTGTATCGTGTCTCTAGGCTGCACTTAAGTCAGATGAAATGACAACGGAGCGATCTCCAGCATCTGCATTCATTAAAAGGTCATATGTGACCCTGAAAAGGGCGGTTCCTTTTGCTATGCTTTTTAAAAAATAAAAACTGTAAACAGATGTTTGGAAACCGGTCTGGAGAGATCTTCTATGGAGGGATTAAGGCCAGGTTTTTTTCTTGAGAGGAGGCTGGACATAGGTCGTCTTGAAATAGTTAAGGACACAGCCGGTAGAAAGCAGATGAGGAAACCACATTCCACACTTCTAATAACAACTGTGAGGACATTATATCAGCTGGTCTAAAAGAAGGTGTCAAACACAGTGTTCACTAGTGTGTAAACAGACACGGGGGGGTGGGGGGGGTGAAACGGCTGAAAAACTATGAGAACATGAAGGAAACATAAGTGGAAATCTTGGACTTGGGATATAAAGAAATCTGTTAGTTTTAGGTAACCATAAACTACCTTAACACCAAGCTTGTCTGTCATTCTCTCTTTACACTGTCTGTGTGTGTGTGTGTGTTTCCTTGACTGTCTCTTTCCCTTCAGTCTCTTCCGGTTGGTCTATTTATCTTAACCCTATGTGTGCCGGTCCCATCTGTGTCAGCTTCTTCTCTGCTTCACTCTCGCATTTCTCTCTTTTTGTATCTTTCCGTGTTCCCACATTTGCTTCTCTCTCTTTCCCTCTCCTCCTCTTCCTCCTCCTCCATAGCTTTGTTATCCTCGTGGAATTATTACAAACGCAATTGTGTGTCTACCAGTTTATCCTGAAATCTGTTGAGTTGGCACTCAGAAGGAAGAACAGCCACATCATCAGTTAGACTGCCCAGCCCCCCCCCTCCCCCCTCCCAACCCAAGGCTGGAGAGTCAGAGAGAACATGTAAGATGATGCATTACCAAATGTTTATTTCCAAAGCGTTGATGGGAGTTACTATTACATGTTGAGGTTACAGAATGCGTCACCTAAAACAATTTTAACACTGTGGGAATATAATGGCTAACAAATGTCTGTTCAAAACGTGCAAAAAGTATAACAAGCTTTTGAACATGTGTCAAAGCATTTCAGATCCAAAACAATAATGCAACAACGTTAACCGTGCAAGTGAAGAAGGTAATACAATTAGGTACTATTATCTACTAAATGCACATTATTTTGTAATGAATGAGGTAAATTATGGATGTATGAATGAACTAAAAGTCTCTGTATTATTTCTGTAATATGCATGTGTATAAAAAAGTTTGGCTTGCATCGAGAGTTGGTCTCAGGCGCTTGTGTAAGACAGAGCCTTAAGCCTTCGCAGACCGGGGACAGGATAGAAAACATTGTTGATTAGCACTAAGATGCCGTATTTGGAGAGACGACAGTTGAAATCTGAACAGCTCAATACAACTTCCGAAAACTGAGTTCAGATGAGCACACCTAGACCACATCCACCAGACCCCGGAGCGGCCTGGAACCGAACCGGGAGTGTTTTTAAATACATTTTGACCGACAGCCTTGTGAGGAATACCACAGCTTTGTGCTGACGGAGGAGCTGTCATGTCCTGAGATCACAGTGTGGTTGAATAAATATCACACCTGGCTCTCCATTTTAAAGCATACAATGATCATCCTCTTTCTGTCCACCTCTCTAGACGGTCCGTTTCACCGTTTGTGAGTTAATCTAAAACATGTTTAAGTTGTTCAAACTCAGTAAACCTTTTGTGTTTTCTCTCTCCATCTCCTTCTCTCCATTCCTCTCCCTCTCGCTCCCTCTGTTTGTATGTGCTCAGTGGTGTACGAGCATCGCTCCAGGTTAGAGAAGTCTCTTCAGAAGGAGAGGTTGGAGCACAAAAAGGCCAAAGAAGGTGAGAAAAATAACGTCTACGTTCAATCTTGAGGTTTATCTCCATTAAAAGGCACTTTGGAAAATGTCATCTCTCATTCTGAGACTGCAACAGAGATTAGATTACAGTTTAGTATAATATGGTACATAAAGATATTTATTATAAGTCACCATTTGAAAAAGGAGTCTGCTAAATACATGTAGAATGCAAATTAATTGGAAAGCGATGTAATGTTATTGACACATTTAAGGGTCATTTGAACTGATTTAGCCTGCGTAAACATTTTATAAAAACATCATCTGCAGCAGCTGAGATGTGTAGAAGTATAACATAAAGTTTTTTTTATTAATATAATGCTGAGTACTGTAAGAGGACCACTGATTCAGGGCCTGTGTGTCATGTTTGTGAATAGACAGAAGTATTACTGAAATGAAGTGGGATGGTGTGCGAGGCATCAGAATGAAGCTCATAAATTAGCATCATAGTGTCATACCTTTTTTTTTTTTTTGTCCATCAAAGGCATTTAGCAAAGTTAACGCACACTTTTTGGTCTTGTTGAACAAACAAAGTTAAGATTGACCTGTTTCTGTGTTCTAGATTATCTGGTTTATAAACTCGATGCACAGCAGTCACTGAACAAGGAGAAGGTATGTTTCCACACATTATGACTTCTGCTGTGACAGAGCATCATCTAATATCTTTGAACTTTCTTTTGAAGACGTTCATATCGTGTCTCTTGTCAGCCGTCCTCCATGGTTTTACATCTTCTTGCATTACTTTGTTAAATACTGCCACCGTCGGCTATAATTCACATTGTTTGCCGTTGTCAGTAGCAAGCCTGACCTACAAAGTCACTAGTTTCATTTTTTTCAATAACCCAAGTTTTTTCAATACTTTTGATTTTTATGCTCAAACAGCAAGACTCCGGCAGCAGATTTGGTTCTCTACAAGTGCAACATCAGATGTTAAAGGTATTAATCATCACAATCTCCATTGTAGCTTTATTAATTATTGACATCCTCATATTTAACCATCTTTCTTTCTGCCGTATTTGGTACACACACTCTCTCTCTCTGGCCTTACCCCACTATATCCTTCCTCTCGTTGGGGGGGGGGAGGAGTTTCACTTCTGCTTTGATGAATGTTTACTTCATAAATGATCATATGATGACAGTAGTCGTCTTCCTCTGTCAGAACCAGCACGAGGACCTGAAGAAGCAGTTCTACGACCTGCAGGAGGAGCACCAGGTCCAGGGCGAGGACCACAACCGGCTGCTCGATGAGCACAAAGAGCACTACGAGAAAGTGCAGCAGGTCAAAGAGTCGGAGATCTCCCACCTCAAAGGTACAGATGGTCACAGAAATGCTGCCGTATGCTAACGGCGCTCGGTTACACACACACATACTGCACGTTTGAAGTAGTATAAGTGCTTTATTTGCAGACTTTTAGATGTAAACTGGAAACAAAGTGTTTCGTAGTATTAAACCTTTCAGTGGGAATAACAATTGGTTTTGTTCGTGTTTCCTTCGGGGTGCTTGTACATTTTAGTTTAGTTTTCTTTTTTAACTATTAGTTTTTCATTGTGCCTGCTTTTTTCTAAAGCGTAAGGTTTGGATACAACAGGGCTTTTATTCCTGGAACCTTGTAAATGTGTTACCTTGGCTCAAGGACTACTGATGGAACTTAGTTTTAAGCTTTATCTGTTACAATATATGGATACAATGTGCCTGCTAAATAAATATATATATATATATATATATATATATATATATATATATATATATATATATATATATATATATATATATATATATATTTGGAGTAGAATATCATTCTTGTTTCACCTGTTTCCTGTTTAGACGCATGCTTTCCCTGAATGTGTTTTCTATTTGTGATGGTAGATAATGTATATAACCTGAGAGAGGAGAATAAACAGCTGCGGAAAGCCCACCATGACATTCACACACAGCTCCAGGATGCACAGGTAGGACGAAACCTGCTCTATTGATTATATCTGTTATATGTATCGCACAACGTGTGCTTTGTGTGCTCTAAAATGGAAGAAATAAAGTTGCCAGTAACTCATTAATATGTGCCAGATCTTACGTTTTAGTTCAAATCAGATATGTTGGTGAATATAATGAAAGCCGTACATAAAGATACATGGTTGGTTCAAGCTTTTTGGTTGCACTTGTTTTGTCCAGGTTCAGCATCAGAACCTGAAGACGTCCCACGACAATCTCGCACTGACACTGGAAGACCACAAGAGTGCGCTGTCTGCAGCTCAGGTAGGCTGGCAGCCCTAGATGCAGTCTCATTGCTTATTCCAGTCACCTGATTGATGCAGAATTGCTGCATCGCAAGTATTTTGGTCACATATTTTTCTTCCCCATCAAGTGTTGCAAATGTTATTGCCCCGGGGTAATCAAAGGCTCTCGGTGAGATTTTTGATATACTTAACTGTGCCATGCGGATGGGTTTGTGTGTGTGTGCATGTTAGCAGTTAAGCTCCAGAGACACGGGCGGTGTTAATGAAGTGAAACAGCCAGGTGAGGGGGAGCCTCCGTTACTGCTGTACAGTTTGTCAATAATCCGAATGAGCTGATGAAAGACAAGGTCGTGCTTGAAAACTGAAGAGCAAGTCCTGCTCTGCATTCCTCTCAGCCTTACTTTAACCTTTTACGTTGACCTTCTTAATAAAGCATCAAAATGTTTATTGTGGCGGAGAAGGAAAAAAAGATGCCCCGAGTTGCTGCTTGGTTTTTGGGTAATTATATCAGATGTTTGCTGTTTCTCCCGAAGACTGACCTTTGACATGCCTGAATGGTTTATTGGATGTACGGGGCTCTGCTCATTTGTTTGAAATGCTTTCCTTCTCTCTGTCTGCATTAATGGATACTCACTCACTGTCTTCTCTTTTCCTCTCTCTCTCTTTCTGTCTGTCTGCATTTGCTAATTTATTTTAAAGCCTGTCCTGTTTTCCATCAGTGCGTCTGGTTGGACAGGCACACACACACACACACACAGACACACACACACCACTCTTTCTATCACTCCAGGGGGTTTGGTTTAGTCAGGGCTGTCAGAGCAGTACATCTAAAGCACGTTCAAGCCAATTAGCCAGAAAGATATAATGGAGGGAGTGGAGCAGGATAAAGAGAGGGGAGGAATTCAGATTATTTTCAAATGTTACCCTCTGGCCTGGTTAGAAAGTATGTGTGTATGTAAAGGATGACGCCCTTTTAATGGAATGATGGTCTGAATAAATGTCTGCATCACTACAGGAAATCAAGTTAAAATGTATTTTTAAAAAGGTCCAGATGCAGGTATGTAGGTGGCTAAATAATAATGAATGTATATAACCTACATGTGTAATAGTAGTCTATGCTTTTGACCCATTCACATTTATGTTGGGTATCAAACCTCAGTACGGTTTTGGTACTGATTGAATTGTACAGCACTTCTTGGAAAGCTTTTTGGATCTTTATCCTTTGGCTGACTGAAATCTGTCCGTAACACAGAGGATTTAAAACAGCCAAGTTTTAAATCCAGTGAAGTCCCAAAAGCTGGCATTTAATAAATCA
The DNA here is from genome assembly GCF_009769545.1 of Cyclopterus lumpus. Classification (NCBI taxonomy): domain Eukaryota; kingdom Metazoa; phylum Chordata; class Actinopteri; order Perciformes; family Cyclopteridae; genus Cyclopterus; species Cyclopterus lumpus. Next base: position 14,315,011 of record NC_046978.1, on the reverse strand, counting down.
TCAGCTTAATAGTCCTGTTTTGCTTCTTATTTTGCTTCAATAAGATATTTCTGGTTTGTATCTTTTTAATTATACTATTTAATTTGAGATTGTTATTAATGTAGGCTAAATCTTCGGACAGCTTGTGCTAAAATAACATTTACAATTTCACAACTCTGCGTCTATTTAAAATGTGATGCAAGAGTGTTGTAGAAAAGCATGTTCAATGTTAGGTACGTGTATAGTATAAAGTGTGTATATATAACGTCCCAGAGGTTCACGCATGGGAATTCTTTGGAATACTGAAAATCAAGCAGAATCACACCATTTCCACAGGATCGTCCCTCTAAGCCCACCTGTGCATGTTGTTCCCTGTAGGCGCAGGTGGATGGCTACAAGCAGCTGAGGGAGTCCCTGAACAGGGTGCCAAATCCGAGACAGCCAGAACAAAAGCCTGCACCCCAGCAGCCGCAAGCAGCTGCCATCGCACCCGAGTCCCATATTCACGAAGGCCAACAGGCCACAATACTGGAACAGCCACAGAAAGAGGAGCATGCCCACGAGGACGATCGCCAGGTTCACCAGGACACGGAGTCCAGGGTAATGTGGGATTCGTTGGGATCACGTTGTTATCAACAAGGTGCAGTGTAAGTATAAAAACACACTCATCTGATCCACATTTCTCGTGTTGCTTTGTCCTCAGTTGGACCGTCAAGAAGAGGAGCTGCATGCTCAGTCCGAGGTCAAGTCCCACCCCACCGTATCCCAGAACACCTTGTCAGACAAAGAGGAGGATGGAGAGGGAGACGCTGAGAGGAGGAGAGAGCTGGCAGAGGAGGAGATGGCTCAAGCAGGACAGCCTCAGAAGCTGGAGGAGGATCCGGACCAACCACAGGATGAGCAGCAGGACGAAGAGGAGGAGCCAGAACAGGAACAGCCGGACGAGAACGCCCTGGACCGACAGAGACGCCAGCCACAACCGGTTAGAACTGGTGCAGACTACTAAGTTTCATCTAAACAGGGTTAAAAAGGCCTTAAATTGGCTTTAATTTATTATATCTCAGTTACGGTACTAATTTAAAGTGACTTGTACACATGTGGTGTGGTTCACACTTTTCAAAGAAGCTTATTGGAGCTACATAACAAACCTTGTTATCATAAATTAGTCACATGTGTCCTTGTCATGTCAGGGACACAGCTCCCGCTCAAAGTGAAGTGCTTATCATTTATCTTAAATCCCAGAGGAACTGGAATGAATTACAAGCGTTGCTCAGTGTTTTGTTAAGAAATGACGGCCTTCTCCAAGCGAGTTTCCCACGTCTGAGAGCTCCGTCGAACAAAAATAAGCTGAATTGATGATTCCAGTTACGATAAAAATTATTTATATAAAAAGTACAGCAAACACAATTACAAATTGAATCACACTAATAATTACACTAAATATATCCCATGGAACAGCGATCCAGTGCCCGCCACCGGGCAAATCGGCGTAGATCGGCTACCTGCCCGGCAGTCGGCACAAAGAGATCTCCTGATCAAACCCCCCGTCCTCCTCTTCTAGTCCATCGATTGGACCAGACCTCGTTCTGTTCATCCTTGTCAATTTCTCCATGTTAGGTGTTGTTTCAACCCCCTCCCCCCGTTCACATTCCTGAGCAGTCCTCAGGCCTTAGTGCTTCTTCTCATCTGCTCCATTCTCCAGGCTGTGTTCTTGCTTACATTAACTTATTTGGTGGGGGCTTGATGTTTTCTGGATTCCTTCCACAATCACTTAATAGATCCCATAATTCTAATTGACACATTTGCATATTACATACGGTGTCATTCATTTGATATCCCATAATCCATATAGAGTTATTTATTTTTCTTGACCCTCCAACTTGTAAACTCATTGTAATACATAACCGCAATCGCTAGGAGCGCCATTACACCTAGTTTTCTTTGATTAATGACAGCTTGCTCATTATGTGTTGTGTTCATCGTTTTACACTGTAATTTTCATCTATTAAACGTTCCCAAAGGATGAATTATACCGTGCTTCCACATTTATGTCTCAAATTAGCAACAGCTCCATGTGTTTGATTTGCCCTCATCTCCTCTCCTTGCTCTACATGTTGGTCCTTTCTGCATCTATTCGTCTTCTCATAAGGGCCTCCATCCGGAGCAGCAGGAGGCGCACGCCCAGGTGGAGCGCGTGAAGTCGGCCTACGAGCAGCAGCAGGAGCAGCAGCGGCTGGAGGCTCAGAGGGCCGAGGAGCGCAGGCACATCCAGATGCGACAGGAGGCCCTGAAGGTCCAGAGAGACAAGGTAGTGAAGGAGAGGGAGCAGAGGCTGAAGCAAGAACAGGAGAGAGAGCAGCGGCAGCACAAGGATGCCGACAAGCGGGAGCAGCTGCTGAGAGAGGAGGACCAAAGGTCAGTTTCCAATCGGAGCGGGAATCAATTAAAATGGCGCAGAAGGAGTTTGCCTAAATTAAAAATACTTTCATACTCCATATTTCAGTTTTATGTGTCACAGTTTTTAGGATGTCCACCTCTGACATTTCTTTTGCTAAGCCAATACAAAGGAGGTACATTTAAATGTACATTTTCTCGCTTTTCAAGTGTTGATTTGAAAAGAAGAAAGTGGAATGAACTGAACCAAACCGGTGTGTGTGCGTGTGTGTGTGTGTGTGTGTGTGTGTGTGTGTGTGTCTTCAGTCTCACTGCTACATCAGCTCAAATGCCGCATGGAGATAGAAAATCAGCAGCTCAGTCAACCATTGGCTGTCAGACATTTTTGTAATTAACTATAAAAAAAAATAGACCTGAGCAATAATACAAAAATGTCCCTCTGGCAAACTGGTTTGCCAAACTAATTATTCTCTGATGCTGGCAGTAACACAAAACATGCACAATCAAGGAGGAAACATGCAATGCTCTTATTGTATTTGTACAAAGAAGAAAGGGAAAGCTCTGTGCCATCCATCCATCCATCCATCCATTATCACCCGCTTATCCGGGGTCGGGTCGCGGTGGCAGCAGGTTCAGCAGGCCGACCCAGGCCTCCCTCTCACCCGCAGCACTTTCCAGCTCATTCTGGGGGATCCCGAGGCGTTCCAAGGCCAGCCGGGAGATATAATCCCTCCAGCGTGTCCTCGGTCTTCCCCGGGGCCTCCTACCAGTTGGACGTGCCCGGAAAACCTCTAATGGGAGGCGTCCAGGAGGCATCCTAACTAGATGCCCGAACCACCTCAGCTGACTCCTTTCGACACGAAGGAGCAGCGACTCGACTCCAAGCTCCCCCCTGATGTCCGAGCTCCTTACCCTATCTCTAAGGCTGAGCCCGGCCACCCTACGGAGGAAGCTCATTTCGGCCGCTTGTATCCGAGATCTCGTTCTTTCGGTCACGACCCAGAGTTCGTGACCATAGGTGAGGGTTGGAACGTAGACCGACCAGTAAATGGAGAGCTTTGCCTTCCGGCTCAGCTCCCTCTTCACTAAGACGGACCGGTACAGCGCCTGTTTTACTGCTGCAGCCGCACCGATCCGCCTATCGATCTCCCGCTCCACCTTACCCTCACTCGTGAACAAGACCCCGAGATACTTGAACTCCTTCGCTTGGGGTAGGCAGTTTGCCCCCACCTGGAGGGAGCAATCCGCCGGTTTCCGGCAGAGCACCATGGCCTCAGATTTGGAGGTGCTAACTCTCATCCCTGCCGCTTCGCACTCGGCTGCAAAACGCCCCAGTGAATGCTGGAGGTCACGGTCCGAGGAGGCAAACAGGACCACATCATCCGCAAACAGCAGAGAGGCGATCCCGAGACTCCCGAACCGGATCCTCTCCGCCCCCTGGCTGCGCCTAGATATCCTGTCCATGAAGGTCACGAACAGGACCGGTGATAAAGGGCAGCCCTGGCGGAGGCCACCACCCACCGGGAACGTGTCTGACTTACTACCGAGGAGACGAACACAGCTCCTACTGCAGGCATACAGAGACCGGATGGCCCGTGCCAACGGGTCCGGCACCCCATACTCCCGCAGCACCCCCCACAAAAACCCCCGAGGGACCCGGTCGAAAGCCTTCTCCAGGTCTACAAAGCACATGTAAACTGGTTGGGCAAACTCCCAGGACCCCTCCAGTAATCTTGCGAGGGTAAAGAGCTGGTCCACTGTTCCACGACCGGGACGGAATCCGCACTGTTCGTCCTGAATCTGAGGTTCGACAAGCGGTCGGAGCCTCCTCTCCAGCACCCTGGCATAAGCTTTTCCCGGGAGGCTGAGCAGTGTGATACCACGATAGTTCGAGCACACTCTCCGGTCCCCCTTCTTGAAGATGGGAACCACCACCCCGGTCTGCCAGTCCATGGGCACTGTTCCCGACCCCCATGCGACACTGAAAAGGCGTGTCAACCAAGACAGCCCAACAATGTCCAGCGCTTTCAGCATCTCAGGGCGGATCTCATCCACCCCTGGCGCCTTGCCACCAAGGAGCTTTTTGACTACCTTAGCGACCTCTGCCAGGGATATGGGTGAATCCACCCCAAAGTCTTCCGGCGCTGCCCCCTCTCCGGGGGACATGTTGGCCGGGTTTAGGAGTTCCTCAAAGTGCTCTTTCCACCGCCCGACGATGTCCCCAGTCCGGGTCAGCAGTTCCCCCCCCCTGCTGAGAACAGCCTGGGGTAGACCCTGCTTTCCCTTCCTGAGCCGTCGGATGGTTTGCCAGAACTTCCTTGAGGCCAACCGAAAGTCCTTCTCCATGGCCTCCCCGAACTCCTCCCATGCCCGAGTTTTAGCCTCCGCGACCATCGTCGCTGCAGCCCTTTTGGCCCGCCGGTACCCGTCAGCTGCTTCAGGAGACCCCTGGGCCAGCCAGGCCCGAAAGGCCTCCTTCTTCAGTTTGACGGCTACCCTCACCCCCGGTGTCCACCACCGGGTTCTAGGGTTGCCGCCACGACAGGCACCGATGACCTTCCGGCCACAGCCCCGAGCAGCCGCGTCCACAATAGAGGCTTTGAACAAGGTCCACTCGGATTCCATGTCCCCAGCCTCCCTCGGGATTTGTGAGAAGTTCTTCCGGAGGTGGGAGTTGAAGACCTCCCGGACAGGATCCTCTGCCAGACGTTCCCAGTTCACCCTCACTACACGTTTGGGCTTGCCAGGTCTCTCTAGCCGAGTCCCCCGCCATCTGATCCAACTCACCACCAGGTGGTGATCAGTTGACAGCTCTGCTCCTCTCTTCACCCGAGTGTCCAAGACATACGGCCGTATGCTCTGTGCCATGGGTGTCAATGTGCGTGATGATTTTGTCTACGTATGTGCAAACTGGACCAGTTCTACCACACACATGATATGCAGCATCTTCCACAGATAAATATGTATCAATAACTCAAAATAAGGCTGCCCCAACAACAATAATCATCCATGGCATGCAGTAAATGTTTAAACGCACTGTAGTACAGATGTACACTTCTCAACGTGCCGGTGCTCTTCTGACCGCCACTGTACTGTCATTGCTGTCATTAGGAAACGGACCAATTATGAGAATATGGACAATGATATTGTTCAGGGAGAAGAGGACCGCCACACTGACGATGAAGAAGGTGAGGAAGGAAGACCAGCAAAAGCAAAGAAACAGGCAGAATAAAGAACATTACTGTTCATCATGTTGGCAAAATAGCATCGCATATTTTCTGAATGAGTATTTTCTCACTGTCTGACGGTACGAAAAGAGTTCACAGTGGGTACGTTTGTGTTAACAGACACTCACATGATACACGACGAGGAGGAGGAAGTGGAGGAGGAGGAGGAGAATCAAGAGGCGGATCACAGAGTGCCACCACATAAGCAGGTGACTGTCTACCCATCCATCCCACTCGCTGCCATCTGTTATCGCATGCGTCCTCATCTGACTATCCTTTCAGCTCGTTCCGTCACTTAACATTCACACCGCTATATCATGTGTCATTTATCCATTCAGACATCCATCCCCCACTGGCATGTTCATCTCCCCTCTATCCGTCTTCCACTTGTCAGTCCACCCAGTGATCTGTTCAAGCTTCTGAATACCAACAAGGCCATTAATGCATCATTAGAGTGCACTAACTGCGACAATCAGTTTTTATCTGCAAACATATTCAGTTATAAATCCTCCACACTACTGTTTAATTGCATGCATTATAGCATAGCTCTTGCACAATCTCATGCAAAAATAACCCACTAATATCAATGTTATTGTACCTCTTCTGTACTTCTGTGTTGCTTTACTCTCTTTTTTCTGCAGGGTGCCGCACTTGGTGATCTGGACCCCGAGGACGACCCCAACAACCAGGGAGAGGACGAGTTCGAGGAGGCCGAGGACGAGCGGCCGGAGCACAGGGTGGCACAAGAGGACGAGGAGGTGGTGGTGGAGGAGGAAGAGGAGCCGGTAGCGCCAGCCAAGCACAAAGACAAACGCTCAGGCCCCAAACAACCTGCTGTGGAGGAGGAACTGGTGGTAAGTAGGGGCACAGAGGTGCTGACAGGAAGTAGATTAGAGGTTAGGAGGGAAACATGTTGATAATGGGGGACAGGGACACATTCACAGCCACAAGCGGAACGTGTGCACACACACACAATCACTACTCACGGTGGCATGATGAAACTGACCGGGAGAGTGTGAGATCCGGAGGCAGTGGGGAAACCACAGCATCTCTGGAACTAAATTATCTCTAAGTAGTGTTTAAACTTACGTGTGTGTGTGTGTGTGTGTGTGTGTGTGTGTGTGTGTGTGTGTGTGTGTGTGTGTGTGTGTTCAGATGGCTGGAAACCCAGATCAACAGGAAGACACGCTGGATGACCAGTACCAGGAGGGAGCAGAGGACGATGTATGTGACACTCTATGTACATATTGAGCAATGCAGGAGATATGAGGGAGCAAGAGGGAACGCAGGAGCAGACTTGCCCTCATGCGTTTTTGTGTCATTCTTTCTTCTTGTTGTTGGTGTCCTGAAGGCGCAGGAGGACATAGGTGGTGGACAGAAGCGAGAGGAGGAGGTGGAGGAGGAAGGAGAGGATCCATATAACGAGGAGAACATAGAACAGGTGGGTTATTCTTCCTGTACCTGCATCATAACGCATTGTCAAAGTTTCAAATCTCAGCCATGATGCTTGCAATAGTTGAGACGGTGTTGCCAATAATAATTAAAAACCCATTTCCCCACCATAACCAGGTAATCTATAATTCTTATCTGGGACTTTTTCATCAGTTCCTGAGTCACAATTAAAGCAGAAAGCACCTGTTGGACACGGTAAAATGTGTTGGTACCACATCCGGGAAGTAATATTCACAACGGTGACGTATTAACTGCAGTGGCTGCACGGGGATGAGGAATGCGCGTGCACACCCGCCTGTCCCTGTAACGTGAACCGTGCCTGTGCACGTCCTGGTAAGTGAGGGAGATCAGGTGTCCAGTCTGTCGGGGTGTCGTGTCACCACCCGGGCTTGGTTTATTAAATTCTTCCGAAGAGGAAATCTGCTAAAATGGAGAAGCTCATGCACATCTCATGACTCATGAAACTATACGTTCATGTCATGTATTTACTTTTTTACATGACAAATGAGTACGCTGGGTTATTTCTGAGAAATAATTTGAAGATGGGATGGGATTTTCACTTTTGAGAAATGCACAAAATGAATGATAATGAGCAGCCCACCTTGCTGATTGACTCCATGCTCTGTATCTGACCTCCTTGGAGAATGACCACCATTTATTTATAATCCCTAGTTTTTAGCCAGGAACACTGTTCGGTCCACTCGCTTCTTTAAGTGACCGTACTTGTGGTTCTCTGTAACGTGAGCTCAGTCTTTCGCTTCATTCTGTCTGACAGAGGTGTGTCTCTTGAACCTGCCTCCATTTATTTAGAATTAAAAATCATGTGTGTTCCAATCTTATAGACAGATTATCTGGAGAAACACCGCGTGGTGAATTCAAATATGGTAATATGTGTCGTGAATAGCTGAAACGGATCATCTTTTAGTGGAAAACGATATCCGACATTGGATGCTCACAACATTGCATATGATAGTCTTGCTGTGTGCTTGTGATTTGCTCCAGGATGCAGTAAAAACCCAGGAGGGACCAAGGCAGGAGGGGGATCACAGAAAAGAGGCCGAGAATAACGAGGAAGAGAATTACGAAGAGGAAGACGAGGAAGCGGAAGAGGGCGTGGCTGGTCGAGACAAGGGAACCAATCGGAGGGCAGAGATGTGAGACGGACGCAGACTCCGACCAGTTGCAGTGCCTTCTCGGCTGCCCTTACAGCCGGTCAGGTCCTTCTTTTCATTATTTCCCAAAGGAATAAAACCAGCCATCCATTCAGAATTCCAATTAGGAAAATTGGGATATTATGCCTGGAAGACGGACTGCCATTGCAAACTCTGTGTGTGGATGGAACTGAGCATCTTTCACTGTGGAAATGGACAGAACTTGCCAGGCGGGAAATCGTCTGCGTACTGTGTATTTTTACTTCTTTTTTTTTTTATTCAATTACTTTTCTGTCTGCGTGTTTGCCTGCCTGTTTCTGTTTTTTTAAGAGCAGACAGGCAGAGAATGTATTTCTACCATGTGCTGTCTTTTGAGTATGTGTAAAGAAAGCAAAGATAAATTATGTTATTCTGATCTCTTCATGTTCAGGCCTTTATATGTATGTGTTATGCAAACGGCTGTATACTTTATAGAGTTTAAATTGTAATCTTACATTCCAATCGATCAAGTCGTTTTCTGTTATTTATTGTTGATTGTAACAATTCTGACAATCGTTGAAAAAAAAAAAAAAAAAACCTGCTACTTTTTTATTTGTATTCCCCCCGTCTGAACTAGCTTGTGTCATAATAGCTTTTACCGACTACCTGAAGCAGATACACAGGAGTCTTTTCACTGGATACTGCCGGTCAAAAAGACTATCTGGTGCACTGAAAGTGTCACACTGACATGTGCCTTTCCATTCTTGAAAACCCAGTCTTTAAGTCTTGGTCATTTTAAATCTGAGAAAAAGAATACATTTCAATAGGACAGGAGAGATAAGGATGTGCAAGTTAGTGCTGAGCCGCTTGCATAATTGCGTCAGCATATGCCTTAAACGGATGGCTATTTCATGTCGACTGCTGTTGTGAATTCAATTCACAAACCTACTGCAATTTCCTGCAACATCTTTATTCTACTGTACAATGTATAGTAACACACATGCTGACAATTTGTAAATTTTTCCACCAGCTATATTTGATACAAAAAGTGGGATTTTGATTGTACAATTTGAGCCAACCGACTGGTGTGCGGAATAAAGATGTCAAAGGATTGTTGTCTATGTTGTTTATAAAGTACCTGGAAATACTAGTCCATAAGATAAATACTAATGCAGCAAAACTCAAACCCTAAAGTTCCTTTGAGGATATTAGCTATCATTTAGTCTCTTTGAATGTTTGTGTAGCAAGCAGAGCTTTCCTCAGTTTGGTCTATTTTTACCCAAAGACCGTATCGTTTTGACCTGTCCATGCTGTCTGATAAAAAGAAAAACTCAGGGATGAGCATCATAATGGGACACTTTTCTGAGAGCACAGCAACACTGGAGGCAGGATGTGTAAGGCGGTATGTGAACATATATTTAGTTTAGAGTTCTAGAATGAATAGCAAGTTGGACCAATGGCGTTGGTGGCTTTTAGCTTTCACAAAGCACTCTGTATTTTGGTCATAAATGCTCTAAAATGTAAGTTTATTATTATAATGTTGTGTCAGCCACGATAAAAGAAGTCCTATAAAGTCCCTACAAATTTGATCTGCTTCGTAAATAAATTGAGATTCTGCAGTCCTGGCAATACTCTCTTCAGACACATTTCAAAATTTATGAAGCACAGTAAAGATTACCACTGTGGTACTTCTGGTGATTTCTCCATCACACTTTTTCTTACTTAAAAAAAATAAACAAGAAGTAATCGGAGAAAGAAAAGGACATCATTTAATATACCATTTAAAAAGATGTAAATACCATTTGCTTTCCAATTAAAATGATGTCCTTCAAGTGTACAAATATGTGGCCCCATGTGTCTCCACGCCCTGGTTCAGTTGGCTATATTTGTCCCCTGAGGTAGAGTTGGTATAAGACAATAACGCCATAACAATATTCTTGAGATCCAGGTCGGATCCAGAGGAAGTTGTTGGGATGCTCCACTGCTGTTGTTGCCCAGTTGCCTGACTTTACTAATACAATTGATAAATGAACTGTGGGGCAATTGTGCCGTGAACTTGATATTCAAACAGAAGCGAGATGATCATAAATATGAATCGAGCAGAAGAAGGGGAGGAAATAGGGATGGAATCAAAAGCAAACGTGTTGACACGTGTTGTTTATTAGAGGTGATTGCCTCCGAAAGGCAATCACCTCTCGCGCACAGTCTCAAACAAATCATCCCTTCTCCTCCTTTCGGTCTCCATTCCTCCTCTGCCTCTCACTTCCTGTCCATCGTCCCTGTTCTTTTCTCTTCCGTTTCCTCCCCCTCTCTGTCTCTCATGTCTTTTCTCTTCCTCTGCCCACACACACACACACACACACACACACACACACACACACACACACACATTTTCCCCTTCCTGTCATCACCCCTCTGCTATTGGGAGATTGTTGCACGAGAGCAACAGGTGTCTCATTACAGCGCTAATAACAGGCCACATGAGAGGCGTGCGCGCGCACTTTATTTTTTTACAGCGACAGGAAAGATAACTCCTCCACACATTCCTCGCGCGCTCTCTCGCCCTCAAGTCGTCACTTCACGGGTGAACTACCGGGGGCATGAGTGATGTGAACGTGTCGGTGCCTCGGCAGCCGGAGTCTTATCTTGAGACGCGCGTGCACACACGACTGCCAAGCGATTCTCAACATCTTTCCGTTTAACACCACGTGCACGATTTACTTGAAGTCTGGAAAAGCTCCCGGCTGTAAACATATGTTGTTGTTTAGTGCTTGCCATACACCGGAAGAGATCATATAGCTTCGAAGTGGGCAGCGAAGATAATTGATGACATCTTGAAAACGCCCTCAGCTTCTCTTTTTAAAAACCCGGATCCAGAGAGCTCGTTACGCGGTCTCTCTGCAGCAGTAATGATCTCTCACACATCAGCTGCAAGACCTAAAGTTCTCTCTCTGTCTCCAGACGCACACGCGCACACACGCGTGACACGCGTTCGCAAAAAACAATCTTCCACACTTAAACGAATCCCAATGAGGCGTGTAACTGGCAGTTTGTGCCTGGCTGTGTGCTTGTTAGCGAGACATCGGCTGCTTAAATTGTGTTTTCTCCGCATTACTGTGTGGGAGGAGAACGTGCGTGTGCGTGTGCGTGTGCTCCCTTGAGGGAACGTGTGGCAGTCTTCATACTCGTGTTCTACTCGTGTTATCAGATAACAAAGTGTGTTTATGTTTCAGGTGCATGCTGAAAATGAAACCATTATTAAAAGAATACAGCTGCTGCAAAATGTATGAATAAATCAGCTCCAGCAGACAAGGAGGGGGGCAACGTGCATAACCCCTTTATAAGTATGACAGTATGGATGTCGTTATTCTTCTCTTATCCAAAGCACTTTACAGGACTAAGACGACACACACTTTCAGTGGGAATTAAGTCGTGTCAATGTGAGTGCTTTGCAAAGTTACCGAGGTGCACTCTGTACATGTTTAGTGTGTGTGTGTGTGTGTGTGTGTGTGTGAGACATGCTGCATGAGCTCATGGGTCATTACCCAGTCAGTCAGAGGACACAAGAGGCCATTATCGCAGGGAGTCTGGTCACTAAATGTTTGATAAGCCTCGATAGCAGATGTCCTGTTACTCCTCTTATATATTACAGATGTACACTGAGTGACACAACTGCCGGTTCTAAACTCATAAATCAGTAAAATAATCGACATTATGGTTCACTGTGATGCATGCGTTTCTGCTCGGTGAGGCAAATCGTGTCTGGAAAGAAGAAGAAAAATACTCCGATATAAGTTTGGTGCAGTCTGTAGAGAGGGGTGAGGATGTGTTGGCTCAGCAAAGTCCTGAGAGATGTGGAGCTGGTGAAGATGAGTCACAAAGCCAGCGTTCAGTCTCCCGTACTGCACCACAGTTATAAACTGTAAAGTTGTCCTTATTAGCAAAACATGTAGATAGGATGTATAAAAAAAAATATTTACAAAGATATTAATAATGAGAAGAAGATACATATATATATATATATATATATATATATATATATATATATATATATATATATATGGTACTACATATAAAAAGTATTTTTGCATTGGCCTTGGAGCATTTCACCATGACATTTCCTGTGACTGCATTGTCAGTGTGTTTTTTTTCGGCAACTCGTGTAAATAAATTGAACAGTTCTACGAAACCTTTGGTGCAACTTCAAAGTTCGAGTTCAAGTGTTGTACAAGATCGGAACGGCGGACTCCATACGCATCCATCCACGGAGAGGATGTCATAAAATGTGGCACATCCTGGTGGTTTCTGGGAACTGCATTCTGGTTGGTTGAGAGTCTTCTGGCAGCTTCGGGATTCCATCCAGGATCTCCAGCTTTGGCAAACAGAGGAAAACACTGCACAGAGACCAAAGCAGGATGAGAGAGCACGACAACTTTTACCAAACACGTCCTCGTCTTCTCCTTTTCACTGTCCCTCTCTCCCTGAAGCGTCCGCGTCTCCTCACCGTGCACGGTAGTCCTGAGTGAAGGTCACTGGGTTGCGGGTCATGTTGAGGCGGCGAAGCGGGCTGTTACCCAGAGCGCCCAGCCCCGCCAGGGAGCCGATGGCGTTCTCAGACAGACAAAGGTGCTCCACCTCTGGGAGCTTTGGCAGCTGACGCAGACACACCAGGTGGTTACGGTGCAGGTTTAGCATTCTGCACCTGGCCAAAAGAAGGCTTTTATTTGAGTGGCTATTGATATATATTTTAAAAAAAAAAAATGTATTGGATGAAGGAACAGTAGTGTGGTTCATACCTTGGCAGACGTACAGAACTCAAGTTGGTGAGCGAGTTGTCAACCAGCTGTAGTTTCTCCACGCGGATCAACCGGCGGAGGATCCGCAAGAAATTCTCCAGCTGGAAGGGGTCACCCAAGTCCTGGTAGGACAGATTTAACTCCTAAGAAGAGACAGGTGGTGAAACCGTGAGAGTCACAACTCCAGCCAACTCCCAGCATTCATTCTGTTGTCTTACTCTGCCATATGCCAATTCTCCCTGTCATTCCCGATCCAGCCACGCCGTACTGTTACCTGCAGTAACCGTTTCCATCACCTGGACCTTCACCTCCCACAAACTGGACTGCGTCCCATTTAAGGCGAGCAGTACACTTACTGGCCACTCATCTCTGACTGCCTTTGGGTCCAGTATAAGTTGACCATTACAAACACACGATGTCTCTTGACTTACCAGACAGTTTTCCCAGTTCTCTTGCAGTCGATCCTCCCATCTTTGTCCTTCCTCCTCTCTCCTCCTACTCCTCCGCCCTCTCTCCAAACATATGTCAGCCCCCTCTCTCTGAAACAGCTCCTCTTCTGATGGCCCTTTCACGAAGACATTGTCAAAAAGAAAAAGTCAGTAACAATATTCACGTCATTATTCTGCTTGCGGTTTTCACAGTTATCGTCATTATCTACTAAATGAAACGTACTTGAAATTAAAGCAAAACAAAATGGAAGTGATTCATGAGCTTGAATTGCTTCTTTGTCTGATGCTCAAATCAATTAAATATAAGTGGAAGTTCATTAACTTCCACGTAAAGAAGCTAATGAACTTAATGCGGGTCACTGCAGCGTAAAACAAAATCCCACAATCCAATAAACGGGTCTTTTTACTTTTTAAAAGAGTACATTTTCTAAAGAAATACTCTCAAACGAAGAAGCCACACTGCAGCAGTGCCTGAGTTTGGAAACACTGCGCTCTCTTCTATTATTTCACAGGAAGCTCGTAGATCACATCTCCCTTCCGGCTGTTTCGCTTAATCCAAAGTTACTGCAGCAGACGGAGCACTAAGAGGGACTTCTACTGGGGCTCTGTGTATTTGGGAATATCAAAGGTCACAGTGGTGATTAAAAAACGGATCCAGACCTTCTCTGACCCTGGGGCAGGTCAGCTGGTCACCAGTGACATCACACTGCTCGAGGCGATGCCACGACACAAACCTGAACCGACTGGATGGGAGCTGACGGGGAAAAAGAGCAGAGAGCAAAATGAACGATGTGAGCAACACCGTCAATTGATCCATAAATGTGACACCAGACACCCGTGATCGGGAGAACAGGCCACTAAAACGTAATCTACCACCGTTTCCCATCAGTGCAATATAATTATAATAACAATATATGTGGCTGTTTTTTAAGACCATTAACCAATACTGGTACGCATGTTAACATTTATTACGATATTACTCCTTCAGATTGGCTGATGCTTGACGAGAACCCCTAACGTTTTATCACCTGCCGATGGCAGCCTCCTCCCCTCTCGCCTATAATCTCGTCCCTGGTCTCTCTTTCTTTTGCATATTCGTACGTCGACACATATTTGTGGCCAACACAGATCTTTTTCCGCCACACGGCACGAATAAAAATGCACCCGCCACCTTTCCCACCACATCGGTGAGAAGGTGTCATGTTAAACATTCAAACATGTTTCTTTTGTTCTGGCAATACCAACCTCGTAACAGAGACGTAGTCGCTTTTTAAATAAAATGGACTGAACTCTTCTCCCGACGTGACCTTTTGAACTCCTTGACACTCATCTCGTTCACCTTTACTTGTTCTGTGTAACTCAACTCCTTCCTCTGATACTCTAGACACTGGAATGACCTCGCTCCCCCCTGACCGCCTCTCCTCATTGACTGGACACTCACTAAACAGCCCCAGGTCACCTTTGGAAAGCACAGTAGATAAAATACAAACTTGACAGACTGATGCACTCAGTAACTGGAATAGATTTTTTTTTTTGTGATTATCCAGTCTACTATACAGTTACTTGTATAATTGGAAAGGTATAAATTAAGATGCTATAATTAACATTTAATGGGGAAAAAAATGCTATCTGGTAGTTAAACCAGCTCACTCGTTTATCATTTATTCAACACCTGGTGACGAGATGCACAGGTTCAGTGCTACAACAGAATCATCCATTAAAAATAACCCAAATCCCCCAAAAAGTCACAAGTACATCTTTTTTTTTATTTGACCACAGGTGAAGAACTCTCACATAGAACACAGAGAGGGAGGGTTCAGAAAGAAGCCATTTATCATCTCTCTTTATTCAAATAGTCAAGAGGGTAACAAATCTTTCTGCAGAGCAATCTAGGCGAGAGGCCAGTAACCTCAAGGGGAAAAGGAGAGAGAGAGAGAGCAAAGACTGAGTATATTAAATTCAGAGAGGAGAGGGAGGACAGCTGAAATGGAAGGATTGGAAGATGAAAGGGTGAGGAGAAAACGGGGAGGACCCAGGAGCAGCGTAAGGAGATGAAAGAGGCAGAGTTCCAGGCGTGAAGGGAGGATAAGGAGCACAAATGACTTGAGGACAGCAGCAATGGGCTCTTACTGGGCTGTTGTGTGTGTGCGTGTGTGTGTGAGAGAGAGGGAGAGAGAGAGAGTGCCACTCACAGGTGTAGATACAAGTCCAGAATCAGGACTCTGGTCCACAGAGAGAGGTGTGCGTGTAACCCCGAGGTCAGAGTACTGGGACGAGTGGGATTTAGGGAAACTGCCGCAGAGAGTGTTCACACCTGAGGAACTGAGAGAGAGAGAGAGATAAAGAAAGAAGGACAGGGTGATTCAGGACATTTAACGCATCTTTGTGCAGCTGTCTTTTCGTAACGTAAGCCCTGACCACCGGCCGAGTGGCTAGAGTTACGGGGAACTGGGCCTGACAATGCAGATTAGGACCTGTTGCCATGGCAGCAGCAGACACCTGAGCAGGTGCTATTAGCTAGTTTATGATAGCCGCTGTATGCAGGGGATTGCTGGACACACACACACACGCACACACACGCACGCACACACACACACACACACACACACACAGACACACACACACAAACACACACACGTATCTATCTTCTATACTTGATACTGCTCTTAGAGTAATCACAAGCTTTGCCCCTTTACCACAATATAACAGCTGAACACACACTAATGTCACTTTAAATCTATACGTTAAAGGCAGTGATATTGAATTAAAAACTCTGATAACACACTGCTAAAATGATCAAACGCCACGCTGTCACTGGACATGACGTCACTGCTGGCTCACCTTTCTGACATGTCTTCTGATAGTGAGCTCTGGCCCTCTTTAACGCATCATGAACGGCTCGGTTTAGACTGCAGTTGTTACCCATGGAGCCCACTGGTTGTTGTTGTTGTTGTTGTTGTTGATTGTTGTATTTACCGAGATAAAGTGTCACCGTCCTGTCTGCTGTGGATCAGGAGACTCACTCTGGTGTGGGCCCACTGCTGCTGCTGCTGCTACCGCTGCTGCTGCAGGTGAGACTGATCGCTGAAGCTGCCGGTTGCCGGTTGCCTAGCAACAGTGTTCAGGTGTATCATACCAGAGAGGTTGAACAACCAAGTGAAAGTGTAGCTTTTGAATGAAACGGCGACAGCTCAATTATCTTAAACAAAAGAACTGACATTGTGTTTTGTTTTCCACAAAAAGAGTGTTAACATGTTTTCTTTGTTTCTTTAATTATGTAGCAGGCCCATCTTTGGAGAAAATCTGACCAAGTGGCACACAATAATGTTACAATACGCTGTTATTCTACTCAATTTATCAGAGATGTTGACAGTCTTTCTTACAGTCTCATTCTCCACCTTCTCCTGTTTGTAGTTGTGGGCCTTCTTCTTCTTCTCAATACCGTTACCTTTGTTCACAATACATTTGATTTATTCCATGATACTCTGTAAACATAAAAACATGCTACACTGACTTTCAACATGTGGGAAGGAGGTGATCAGTGATGAGGAAATATGGAAATCCTTCCTCAAGTAACACCACAAGGTTCTCTTCAAAGTCTTGGACTCAAATTGTATAATAAAAAGTACAAAAGTGAGAAGCTGTCCCTTTTTAGAAACACATTGTGATATATGTATGCACTGCAGTGTTGTAGTTTCTCTTTCTGGATGTTTTCGTGTGGAGGAAGAGGGATCTTGATTCAGATTTCCAGTGGCACACAAAGAAGACTTATAAGCCACAGCTTTACCAGCTGATGAAAGTCATTTAGATCTTCACTTCCTTCACCCAAGGCTGTTGTTCCTCACCAATGCAGCTTGTTGTGTTTAAGATATTGCAGCACTGAACTCACACTGTGCGCACCGAGGAGATGAAAAAGCTATTAGATATTTCACAGAAGTAAATGAATACCCCGGGTACTACAGGGGACTGTGGAGATGATTCCCTCCGACACTCTACTAACTCGTGTTTAGCAGAGCGACTGCCTTTGCCGGTTATTTGAAGACTGTGTTATCATTTGCAGTAAACTGCAGTGCATATCTGCGTTTGCTGTTCATTGTCGAAAAAGAATTTCACTTGTTTTGTTCTCTCGCGATCTGTTTCATCTTGTGCGACAGTCATGTCAAACATGATTGGGGTTCTTTAAACATCCGACTGAAGATAAGGATGACGGCTCTCACAAAGCATCAAATTGAATCCATCAAA
This sequence comes from Cyclopterus lumpus, assembly GCF_009769545.1. Classification (NCBI taxonomy): domain Eukaryota; kingdom Metazoa; phylum Chordata; class Actinopteri; order Perciformes; family Cyclopteridae; genus Cyclopterus; species Cyclopterus lumpus. Next base: position 14,297,342 of record NC_046978.1, on the reverse strand, counting down.
GCATCTTTTTGTGTTTTCTTTTTGTGGTATTCGTGTTCATCACACAGCACAAATGCTCACATAATGGCAGGGAGCATCTGTTATGGATGTAATTATTAAGGCATATTTTCTGATCAGTGCCACACAGACAACAACCGACAACAGGTGTGTCGGTTAAGACAATTGATTCCTTGATTTATATACATATACAACGTATATAAGTAACCAATACAGTCTCAATACACTGTCATTAATATATTTGCTTAGTAAAATGTGCTTGTCAATAACATTGAACACATCTTACTACTAAATATACTGTTTATAGCTTAATTACGTTTTCTTTTTCGTATTTGGAATGTTGTTTTAAATATCACTCTATAGTTTATTGCTCAGGATCTGGCATATTAAATGACCTCATATGTTCTTTATGATGCTTTTGTTTGCCTATGAGATGCATCAAGACAGAATACTACCTTCATCGAAAAGAAAGAAACTTTTAATAAATGTTCAAACACTATGAACAAACTGACATGCGTGTCTCATTGGTCACAGTACATTCTTGCTTGGCCTCACGATATTATGTTTCCGTGTGTGTGTGTGTGTGTGTGTGTGTGTGTGTGTTTGTGTGGTAGCCAGGTGATGCCACAGGCCTGATACCACTCCAAGATGCCCTGGGAAGCTGCGGTTACGGTTGAACAGCCAACTTTTATAAAGCCCATTATATATGATGTAATGGACTTTTAAAAAACACAGTTCATACATGTCTCAAGCATTGCATGCTTTTCCAATCACAGCACATCTGTCATTTAACCTGAAAGGCGCATCAGCTGTAAGCATTCGTATTAAAGGCATCTTAAATGCTGTGAAAGCCTCGCGCTGGACTGCCCTTTAAAATGCAGCTTGACTTCAGAAAAGCTTTGACCTAATAAAAAAACATAAAAACAACCTCCATGCAAAGAGAGAAGGACACCATCTTTGTTTAATGGGAACACATTCATGTTTTTATTGAGTAAAAGACTGAATACAGCTGGTGTTACGGTTTCTCCCTGTATGTACATCCAAAACAGTGCCGCAGATCTTTTTCAATGCGCCTGCATGCTCCAGGCCGTCTCTATAGCAACCCGCCTTAGTCACGCAGTCCCCTCTGCTCACCTGTGAGATGCCCAGCTGCGCCTTAATCAACCACTCAGATATGATAAGGCATATTAGTTCATCAGCAGTTAAGCCATGTGCCTACAGTGTAAAAACAATTACTAGAATACTCTCTGGAACAGATACATTACTAAGATTCAGTGTATTGGGACAAAATGTTTGCACATGTTTATTCTGCAATAAATATGGAGCATATATATGTATATTTTATAGAACACAATGTCAAATGTACAGGGATATAATTAAAGTGTGAAACCTACAGTGTGCACATACTGTATCTGGAGTATGAAAGAGTAAATATTGTAGAAGTAGAGAGAAAACAGTTTTTGTGTGTTTGCGTAAGTGAGCACGAAGCGGCTGAACTTAAAGGGGTTGTGCGTGGATTACATATCTTCTTCTTCTCGTCTTTTCTCATATACAAACCATACACCAGAGAATATGTACAACCTCCTTGTCCTGCATGTCTGTATCCAGGAGTTTAAAGCTTCCAGTATCAAAACACATCATATGTCGTATGTCTTATTTCAATATATAATATATCGTATAATATTCAGTTTGTATATCTTTTTGTCAAGAGTATAAAAGACAGCTGAAGATGGCGATAGAGAGGATAGGTAGCGTTTATGACGTCAGGATCTCGAGGGAGCTCACGCGGTGGTTACATGGAGTCAAAGTCATGGTCGTTGGGCTCGATGACCTCAGGGGTCATGACCCTGCCCATGAAGAGGATGGACCCTGAGGAAGAGGAGGGAACGGATAGAAAGTCAGGCCACGGCACACACACACACACACACACACACACACACACACACACTGTGTATCGGAGGCACAATTGCATGCACCGAGACGCTCATACCTGTCCTCCGGTTTCTGATGACAAAGAAGAACGGGTGATCAGCCATGACCTGCGGATACAGCACCAGAGTCCTGGTCAGAGCAATCATACCTGAGAGAGAGAGAGAGAGAGAGAGAAGAGAGGGGAGAGGGGAGAGAGGGGGCGGAGAGGGAGAGAGGGGAGGGGGAGGGGGAGAGAGAGGAGAGATGAGAGAGAGAAAGAGAGAGAGAGAGAGAACGAGGGAAACAAACAACACAGTTATTTTCTGACAGATGGGGGCAGTGTTTAGTGATCCTGAAGTTAGATAGATGCATATATATATATATATATATATATATATATATATATATATATATATATATATATATATATATATACTTTATTCATCCCCAGGGTGAACTTTGTTTGTAGCAGCAGCACACATGGTTACAATATGTACAATAAAATAGCAGGGCAGGACATATTAAATTTAAGAAAATTAAATAATAATGAAAATGAAAAAAGAATGCAAAGTATATACAGTGTGTATAAAGTAAAGCCCTCTGAGGCAAATTTGTAATTTGTGATATTGGGCTATACAAAATAAACTGAATTGAATTGAATTGAATTGAAAGTCACCGTAGAGACCCATGCCTACTAAGTAAATGTAACATGTGGTAATGTTACTGTTAAGGGCGATCATGATGAAGAATAAGAAGATGAAGTCTACCTGACCCGACGGCTCCTTCGGCCCCCTCCTCTGTCACATCCAGGTAAGCCTTCTGCACGGCCTTCCCAATGTACAGGTCCTTACCATCTGTTACATACACACAGACGACCAGTCAGTGTGAGATGCTACAATGGTGTGATGTTGACTGAATTTGAGAATTACACTCTCTTAGTGTTAAACTTTTAAAGCTCAGGGTGCAGAATAGCACACACCCACATATTAGTAAACACAACAATATACACACACACACACACACACACACACACACACACACACACACACAGTTCAGTCCCGTTTGAAAAAAGTGCCGTCTGCTCGGACAGAAAATCCTTCCGAGTTGGTTAAGCACATTTTAAAATACGCTCTCTTATCTACCTTCCATATATAAACCATGTCCTCAGAGTACATGTTGAACTAGTACAAGATGTTCTGGAGTACAGGATAGCTTGGAGATTGTGTTTCACAATATAATTATATCTCCACCTGACCCGTTTGCTTATTAAGAGGTATTTTGCTTTAGTCCAGTTGTTTTCTAGAAGGCTAGAGCGTGTGAAGCTCCTCAAATCCTCCTCACTGACCTTTATCATTATTTTAATTAATATCTTTACTTCAAATAAAATATGTATGTCTCTCTGGCTTTACAGCATGTATACATCTCCCTCTCTCTCTTGATCTATTTTTAACAGGATGATGTGACAGCTCTGACCTGCCCAATCGGTGCCAGTTACCTTGGTTACCTGAGAAAGTACCTGAGGCAACTTCACTGCAGCCGAGAAGCAGAAATTAAATATACTTCTCATGGTGAACCCTTCGAGGAGTTTATTTATCCTTCTATTTGTGTCTCTATGTGTTTTATATAATAATCTATGGGTATGTGTCACATATTTCGTTGCGGCGGTACTGATTCTCCAAATTTAGCCTGAGAGTTCCAAACCCCATAATACGAGAAATATTGACTGGGAGAAGGAAACCTCTTGTGTTTTCACAATAACATAAATGCCTCTTTAATAAGAATGAACTGTGTATAAAGGTTGAAATATACACAGGTGAAAAGCCCTGAGAGTAACACAGAGGGAATGTCTTCTAAAACGCTCAAAAATCATCCTAAATCTGAAAAGTTAAAAGTGTGCATATGGAAGGAGGGTCAGAATGCCTCGAGAACACAGCTCTCCACCTCTCTTCAGAAAGAGCGTTGTCATATCCTGATTGGCTAAGAGAGGAAACCTACCAAGCTGCTCTCAATTCAGAATTAGGAGCCCCGTCCCCACACCTTGCACAACAGGTGATCTCAATAACCCCTCAATTAACTCAGGGGGATTGTCACGTTCAGCTCAAATTAATAGAGAAAAAAAGGGAAATAACAAGTACAAGGAGCAAAGAAAGAAGGACTGCAGTGTGGTTTTCCACACAGCGGAGCGTTACCTGTCATGGCCGAGAGATCAGCATCGTTGGTGAAGATGTTCTTTATTCCTAGCTCCTGCAGAGTGCTCCTCAGGTCGATCTTCTGCTCCACTTTGAACCTAAAGAATCAGATTCATTTAAGAAAGTCAGATACAGATTAATAATTAGGTGGACAAAAAGCCATATTGTGCATTTTCTTGTAATTTACCACAGTGGCATTAGCTTAATTATTAGCAGTTGTCGTCACATTGCATGCATGATGACTACAGTGCGTCACTGTGTTTTAAAGGAAAAAGTGATTGTGTAAGACTTCATGGTCCATCAATGTGTGGTGGTTATTAAATAACATTTCACCATGCATAATGGAATTAGACAAATGTTAAATACATTGTCTTCCTCACATATTTGCAGTGCAGGTGCATGTGAGTTTAATAGCCCAAAACAGTCTCTCCCTCTTAACTGTTTGTAGCATAACCTTGAACGAAAAATCTGCCATTTTACGTCAACATCAATAAAGCAATCGTAGAGTTCCAATGATGGAGGATGCAATTTAATAGGAAAAACAATAATATTGCGAGCATTATTGTGGCTCCTTCCTTTGACAAGATTGAAAACAACAATTACTGCAATTACATTCTCTATGAGCTTTGTATTCTGGGAAATGTAATGCATCAACAACAAGATGTTGTAGGTATTTGATGCAAACAAGGCCTGCTGAGGGAAATTGAGTAAAATAAAACAAAAACACACGCGTCAAGCACAGTGACGTCACAAACGGAAGATATTGTACAGCAGCGAGTGAGTGTTTGAGTGCGTCATCTCACACCTGGGGAGGTAGACTTCCACCTTCTGCCGTTTGACATTGTTAGCCCACTCCTCCAGCAGTGGTGCTTTGATGATGAGCTCCAGGGAAGCCAGTGGCACCTCCTGCCGAGGCAGAACGATCATCATGGACATGTCCTCCCCTTCATAGGGCATCTCCAACACCTGGTACACGCCGCCGGCTTCCTGAGTGCCGTCGCTGAACTCGCCTGGTGGGGAGGAAACGTGCGCAAATGCAAATGCGTTTGAAAGACACCACGGACCCATGTGACGGTGCCTCGTGCACTGGGTTTGTGAAGCTCGCTGAGGCGCATCTAGCACATTGATCCACTGTATTGATCACATCGCGTGTGGTCATTTCCCTGATGCACTAATTAAAAAACACTGGTGCTTAAATTAAAAGGCTTTACTTACACTTGGTGTGAAAATGTATTGTCCATTTACGTTGTGTAGAAAGCATGCAGGAAGGCAATGTCCTTTTTACACAAGAATGCACTTAACTGTCTTCAGGCAGGAAATAAAAACCTGGTAAACCAATCTGGGATCTCGGGCGGGGCCGGTGGGGGGGGGGGGAACGCATCCTTGCATATACTGGATGAACACACAAATACACGTTTCCACACAAGAAACAAGTGTGATTATGCACATGAACATCTGTAAGTGCTGATATCTTCATACAGATATGCTACGGAGGCTGAGAAAGTGATATCTTCAGTCTTGAGGCGGATTATTATAATTAAACAAAACCCATAAAAAAAAATCTCACCAAGATAAGCCCACAAACGTTTACTTGAATTAAGCGAGCCAGTGTTTCTTAGTCAAGTTGAGATAATCCTTTTACAATCAAAACAAGTCCAACTAAGTCTATATATGAGCTTATCTTACCAATTTAGATATTTACATTGCAAGATGGAGATTATAGAGCAATTAACACTCCCAGGCTTTATATCAATTTTGTCACATTATTTTTCATAAAAAAAAAAAGGGAAAATTACAACAAAAAGACTTATCATCTTTCATCATCCATGTGATGCGGCTGCTGATGCAGAGCGAGGCATCGTTGCAGCAGAGAGCGGGGTGTGGCTTCCCAAAACATTTGACTTATCCAACATGATTGTGCTTCAAAATGAGAATGCAAAATCAGACTCTTCTCCCCGAGGACATGTCCTTGTTCTGCAACGCACGCACGCACGCACGCACGCACGCACGCACGCACGCACGCACGCACTCACGCACGCACGCAAGTGCAATCTCACTACACACATACAGACTGCACCAAAATAACTAAAACGCGCCAACTTTAGTAGCAGTGCAGTAAAAGGCTGATGTAATCATCTTTGGCAGTATGTCAAACCAAAAAAATTGACTAGATGCAGAAAAGACAGACTGGAATCGCATTATTTATAGCCAACCTGCAGGACTCCAGTACTCTTACACCTCACAGTGCTGGCACTACACCATAATACACCAAAAGTATAAAAGTGCTCCAAAGCAGGCAGATTATGACTTTTTTCAGAAATATTTGGAAATTCACCGTGACTTGACATTACTCCAAATGATTAAAAATCAGCACAACATCGGCCAAAAAAGATGTCCTGTATTTAGAAGCAGATATCACTAAAAATACCCCATAACACAGGTGTGTGTGTAGGGTCAGAAAAACAAAATGAAACAGCGTTGTTTGTTCTACAGATTTAGCAAATCCTAATGTATCACACAGACTGCCATAGTACCGCTAATATTGTGTGACATTAACAAAATAGCTTTCAAAATGTTTGAATAAATCAAACAGATGTACCAGGAGGAGTTTGTGCCAGTGAAGATTTTAGATGCGTAGCTCACTGAGCAGAAAAGAGTCTTCCCCAGGAATAACCCTCGAAATATGAATATTTCAGATCTAAGATGAACATTTTAAATAACCTCAGGGAATATGAGCTGAAATTCAAGGGCTTAAAAAAAAAGAGCCACAAGTGCAGTGAAAAACCCAGCTCCTCCCTACCATAGTAGAAGTCCCCCTGTTGGTACATCATGAGCGTCTGGACTTCAGAGCCGTCGTCTCTGCTGAAGGAGAAGGTTCTGGTGTTCTCTGGCCTGAACTGGTTCTTCCAAGAGCCTCTGAAGTAGACAGCGTTCACCAGGGTCAGGCGGGTCACGCTGCTGAAGTCCTCTGCTGATACCAGCTCGCGGATCTTACCTGGGAGGAGGGATGATTTGCACAGATTTGTACATTTGTTCAGGGTCTATATTAGTTATTATTCGCCTTCAGACGGGGCCCGCTGTGATGCAGCTAATGAGGATCAAACTAGAGATCTGTGCAACTGACGGTTGGAAATATATTCACTAAATTTGTATGTTGTATTCAATGATGTGATCAAACAGGTAATGGTGTAACTCCATGTCACTTAACAGTAATGCAGGGATTGTAGGCGTTACTACATATCCATATTATCGCCCTCCTTTCCTTCTCTCCTTTCATCTGCATCTCTCCCTTTTCTTCCTCCCTCCCCCCTCAAACTCACTCTCAGTATGATTTTCCACCCAATTGTTGATCTGCTCGGCCACGGCTGCCGATTCGCTGAAGTCTACCGTTTCCACATCGGCCCGGAAGTACTTCCGCATCAGATGCAGAAACTCAGGGTTAAAGGTGGCGCCTTCTTGCAGGTAAAGGCTGTTGGCAAATCGGATTACGTAGTGGGTGTCATCGTCCGACAGCGCCGCTGTCAGGTTCTGGAGCAAAGAGAACTCCCCGCCTGCAGAACAGAGGGGAGGCACACATTCAGAATGTAGCTGTGCATAGAGAGTACGGAGTGCTGTGGGAAAGAGCCGTGCAGTATTTTTGTTAACCTCCTAACCTCATGGTTCAGCAATAGAAACAAAAATATGATCTTGTGCATTGGAAATACAAATAAATGAGAACCGAAGCACAAGCTCCATTTTATATCAGAGCGTAACTATCGTTATTTGATGCACATCTCTTGCTGCTAAGATCTCAAGTTCAAATGTAGGCACATATTGTGAACATTTAAAACATCTAAACTTGCAGTACTTCCGTCAAAGTGGGAATTGATTCTTAGTGGAATGCGCTCATCATTTCGTCCACTGGCGACTTTATTCACATTTCACAGAGCACCTTCTTCGTGTCATTCACCTCTCTGTTTCTATTTTTAAGGGTGAAGGGAACTCGTGGCCATTAAAACAACGTATACATTTTTCAATGTTTAACAAACTTTAGAAAATAGTAATAGGCGTAACAAAAAAAGAAATCCCTACACCTTTAAAGATGGAAAAGTCAACTGGCTGTTGACTGCTTGAGCATATACATTACTCACTGCTATTATATCTGCCACTTGTTTTGTTTTCTTCTGAAAATGAAACTTGTCTATTAATGTATGCGTGGAGCCATGCACATGCGCATGTTTGTGTGTATGTAGAGATTATATATATATATATATATATATATATATGTATATATATATACATATATATATATATATACACATATATATAATGTTATATAATAATAATATATTTACGGGGTACGCTTCTTAAGAGTAGGTGGGAGATATTATGATCTATATGATGGGTCAAGCTCCAAAAACTGGATCCTACATTAAACATAAAGCAACTAGCATCTTTCATTCATTAGACCTCCCCCTCCCCCCAACCCGAGTAAAACAAGTGAGTAAACTGAACTCATGTGACTTTAATCAAATATGCAACATCAAATATGAGTGAGTAAAAAGACACTTGCGTCAAAGACTTTTCACTTAATTTGGATACAAGTTCCTTCACCCAGCACAGGTGAACCTAACAGAACTCTAACCTTATGAACAAGTGGTTTTACCTGGCAGAAGGTGGCTGAATCCTACAGTCTGTCGTATCTCCTCCAGTGAAGCCCCCCTGGCCCCCAGCTCCACCATCCCGAGGGCCACAGCCACGCTGAGCGGGGAGAAAATGATGTTATCCTGATCCCCCGCCGCCTGCAGCCGGTGGTACAGTCTGACCGAGAACTCTGATGTAGTGTCCTCCGGAATGTCCGCCGCCCAGCAACCGTAGCGCGGCAACAGGATGGAGAGGAGGAGGAGGAGCGGTGAGAAAACTTCCAGTATCAACATCGCAGCACAGACCTCTCAGATCGCTAAGTCAGGAGGGATGTATGGAGCGGAAGGAGTTGGATGGAAAGAAACCAATGATAAATTGAATGTGATGATGGAGAGAAGGAGAAAAGGAGACAGAAGGGAGAAAAGATTAATCGAAATGAGTAATTGTGGAGATGGATGGGCAGCCAAAGAGGTGATAGAAGGACGGGAAACAGATGAGAATGGAGGGAAGACGAGATGAAAGAGAGAAATGATTTGGGCAGAGACGGAGCCAAACGAGGGGAGAGGAGGATCGCAGAGAGGATAGAGAGGGGAAGGTGGAGAGAAGAGGATTTCAGAAAGGAGGCAGTGGGGGGGGGGGGGGGGGGGGGGAGATACACGTAGAGAAGATTATTGTGTAAGGGAGAAAAAAGGAGATGAAGGACAAGAGGATTTTAGAAGGGAGGGAGACAGAGATGAAAGTACAGATAGCAGGAATGTGGGGAGGGGCAAAATGAGAGAGAGAGAGAGAAAACATCTGTCAGTCAAACATTCTGCCAATTTAAATAGTGAGCTCCAAAGAGGAACGCATTCATGAAAACATGCCTGTAACAGTTTCTACTTGTTCGCACAGGTGTACAAAGAGGACTCTATTTGTCATAAAGGCCGTGTTAAATACTGGGAAACTGCTATGATAGTGCTGGAAAAATGAAAGCGTGGGGTAAAACGGGAGAGATTAGATAGAAAAAGAAAAAACGTTACGGATTAAAAATGAATTTAGATGAAAGGGCATTGGGTCAAAGGAAGAGATAGAGCGAAAGGACGAAGGAAAGGACAGAGGGGGGCGGGGGAGGGAGAGAAAAATCAGAAGCAGTTGTGCACAGAAATAACAGACAGAAGGAGGTGGAGAGAGAGAGAGAGAGAGACTGTGAGAGTGCATTAACAACACGAATGTGCGGTAACTACAAGTGTGTCAGCATCGCTGCTCAGACCACATCTGTTAAATGAGCTCATACATATTTTATGGCCATTCTTATCATTGGGAGTTAAATAAGCTTCTTTCCTTCAAAATCTGCTCTCGCTCTTTGTGTGCGTTTGAGCCTTTGAATGTGAATGGATGAGTTCCCGTCTGCACAGAATGACTGATAAGGACGCGGCCTTTACCTCCCTCGCTCCCTCCCATCCTTCCCATGCAGACGCACACCTCGCCTTCTTCTTCCCGTCCCTCTCATCCGTATGTTATCTACCGTCAGCAACTTCCTCCCACCTCTCGTTGCTCTACTTTCCTGCCTTTTTAGCCTCTTTAACCCTCCCTGTGCTTCACACACGTAACATGACTAGGAATGTACACACACACACACACACACACACTGTAGCATCTCTCTGGGGCTCTGCTGTTGCCAGGCAACATTGTTTGCTGCCCAAAGAAAAGAAGAAAAAAAGTCAATAATAATATGTGTAGCCTAGGAGAGAGAGAGAGGAGAGAGAGAGAGAGAGAGAGAGAGAGATGTGGCGCAATGGGGAAATGACACATGGACATGTGTTGTGTTGTTTGTCTCTCTGCTGTGCTGTTGTCATTATACAGTTTGTATAAAGGATTCAATTGGACTGGAATCTGCTGGCTGCTGCTGTATGTGCATGGGGGCAGGGGACTGTGTTCACAATGTACCTGAGAGTCAACAACAACAACAACAACAACAACAATGGGCCGCAGCCGTCCTGTTGTGTACTGTCCTTTCCATTGCTGTGCTGTGGCATGTGACACACAACGCAGAGGGGACGCAGTAATGTCAAATCCCTTAAAAAAGGATCAGTCTGATGATATTCTAAATTGTTCTTCATTGTCAACTAATTCCAGGAACAGAGTAAACCCAACAATTAATTGATCCTTGTGTTTTGTGTCCATGTAGCCAAAGCTTATATTCCCCTGTGCTAGAGACCCCATTGTTGTCCAGAAACTATTACAAATACATCCACATGTGGCACTGAAAATGGGCACTGAAGTTTATTTTGATTCGACTGTTTGCTAAAACTACAGTTTTAAACGATTTAAACTATAGATTTACAAGTCGTCTTTAAAGATGTACATCTTCAAAAGAACAAGAGGGGCTCCGGGCTTTATCATCGTCGGTTCTGGTCTTCTGTGATTGGTTAACAATAACAATAATAAAACGACAGACTATTGCGATACCCTTAACCCGAAAGCAACATCTACAGGCCGTACGATTTGAGGTTCCATCCCTCATTCTCAACACACACGTCGCCACACGTCACTTCCACTTCACGTCCTCCCGAACTGACACATAACATTTCATCTTGTTCGCTCTCCGTCTGTCAGTATTCTGACAAACTGCTTTGGACAAGAATGGCTTTGACCAAGCTGCCAGATGGATTTGCATCCCCTTGAGTCAGCAAATAGAAATCCATTTCGGTTTACAGAGGGTTTTTTTCTGCACGTGGAATCACTTTGTGAACAATCTGTGGAGTTTTGCGCCATCCTGTATAAATATAATATGGTGGCCTCTGACATATTTAAAAAAGATTAAGCTGGTTATCTTTTTATTGAAACACTTCTAAAATTAGTCCCCAACAAATCCACTATTTAAGCTTGTTTGAGTAACGTTTGCTGAACAACGTTACAATGTTACAGCTTCAGTCGGTTGAAATGGGCCCTGAGCCAGAGACCACGTGGGCGAGTCAAAAAGTGCTGAGAGATGGACTGATGCATTATTGATTTTGGTTCTTTTCATGGGATTTGTTGACAGAAACAAAAACATATAGCTTAGCCATTTATTGTGCAAAAAAAGAGAATTAGAGTCGGACACATTGGATGAAGTCCGTTGATAGAAATACTGTCTCATATTTAATTTCATATATTAAGTTATTCCACAGCAACAATGGTCCATCCGCGTGGCAGAAGTTGTGGTTAATGTCACGGGAATATCCTTGATGCATTAACGATCAAATGACACACGGAGGCACAAACCTGGTGTCTGACGAGCAGTCGATCAACTGTTAGTGACTCACCTGTGTTCACCTGCTCTCGCATGTCAGGTGTCACTGAGGACGGAGCGAGAGAGACCCAGAGAGAGGGTGAGAAAGAGGCCGAGGGAAAGGAGGGGGAGGCTGGCACAGGTGTAAATGGAGGCAATGTTCTTGACCTTCCGAGCTGTGGGAGCTGAACTTCTCTGAGACAGACAGCCCGGCTTTCTGTAAGGAAAGACCCAGCCATGCAGGTAAGCCAGGCAAAGTAGTGTGGAGCGTCATTGTGTGTGCAACTGTGTGTGTGTGTGTGTGTGTGCGTGCGTGCGCGAGTGCATAATAACACCATGTGCGGCTGGCTATCACTTGTAACGGTGACACCATTCTGACCTTTTGAGTTGTGGCACGTCGTCTGCAAGAGGATCCCACACTTTGTCAGTTTGGCCATTGATGACTAAGAGTCCTACTTTGGCTCCAATCTGCTCAGGTGGGTTTCCCAGCATGCCTCACAGGTAAGCGGGGAAACCCAACGCCCAGCTGTAAAAATGCTCTGTCGTGACTAAAAGAACCGAATATGTCGGAAAATCTTTCATGGTTTAAGTCGCAAGAGATTAATCCGGACAATTTGATTAATTCCGTGCAATTAAACTCGCTGGCCTTTAAAAGCAGCCTCTAATCTCTCCGTGTAATCCTAATTCTCGGACAGAATAGATCGGCAGTTGACATTTCCACAATTAAAATGCGACGTCAGCCAAATCCACATAATGTACGTTAATCCTTACTGCCATTTAAACCCAACACCTTGAGACGGCATGCTTCGGAGGCCGGGGGGAATTTTTTAAACATGGACATCCTCGTTCACGGTTCAGATCCACAGACACACATACACACACACACACACGCCCAAAGTACACATTTCCACACACACTTCCGAGCCCAGGTTACCAAAGCAACTGCAAGTGATGGACATTTTTTCATTTTGACAAGCTGACAGAGAGAATTTCTACCCTTTAAAAGATATCTTCCTCCTTCCATATAGGCAGATAAACTATCTTTCCCTTCTCACACACACTCCTGTCTAACCCCTCTCTTTGCAAGAACTCTTCACACCAGCTCCAGTTCTGTCACTCAGTTACACACACACACACACACACACACACACACACAAAACACACACACACAAACAGACTTTCTACTCAGTCCTTTTTCAAAGACAAGGCAAGCTATTGCTCTTCTTCTTCCCTCTGGAAGGGATCACACTGGAGCTGCAGCAAAGTCTCCCAACAGTATCTCCCCCTTTAACCCACTTCTTCTCTGCTCCAGCTCAAATCTCTGCACACTGGTTCACTTCAGATCAGAGTACACTTCCAAACTGCCGAAGCTCAAAGGCCCTCACGTCTGTGAATTCCTGCGAATGGACACTCTGTTAAAAATGGCAGAGTAATCTGGTCCGATCTCACCATGAGGATGTCTAACTTATAAAAGGGCTTTGCAGTTCGGAGAGAATAGAGTCTCATAATCATTCATGATTTTTGAGTTTTCCTTGGAGGCGCCGCAGCGGCCGTGTTCTATACGTATTGTTCTGGTTTTGAACCGAGACGAGTGCCAGAAGACGCAAGAACACTCGCACTGAAAAGGATTAAACCTACATCATTAATCTCAAATCACACATGTCTCCGGATGTCTCACTTCTCCCCCAGTTCGACGAGACACCAGTCTCCCACCTATTTGTTCACCCGCTGATGTGACGAGTCCCAAGGCAGCAGATTTACACAGTGAAGCTGAAATAAAACCTACGACGAGAGTCTTTGACTCCATTGCAGTCGAGGAGAAAGGAAGCTTTAAAGCCCCGTGGCCGGCCGGGGACTTCCATTACTGTGTCCAATAACATGAATACAATTCATCAATCAAGTTGTCTGTTCCGCTCTCGGTAATGGATGAGACAATCTACTACAGTACACATAACCACACTGGTAGAATCTCAAAATCCTAAAGAATGATCAGAATTTCAATTTCAATGTTCATCTATTTATATGCAAATTGTCCTTATTAATGGTGTTGATAAAAACAAATGTAATCCACCACTGTGCCATTTTAAGAAGGTAAGTTAACAACCACATGGTTTTACACTGTGCATGTTCATCATTTAAAGCAAAACCCTCTGAGGTTCAACAACTTCAAAAGCAGTTTGCAGCCACTCCCCCCCCAAAGCAACAATTACTACCGGCATAGTCACTCAGTTTCATGTCTTTTTTATATAATTAAAATATAAAATGCATTGTGTCAGGGGTATACACTTCATTTAATTGCTTTGTAATAAACCATACATCTTAGAATAAAATGCAACAGCAGTTTAATGACCAAAGAAGCCTGAAGATCAAAACAACATTAAACTAGACATCCATGCGTCTGCAGACTGCGGTGACTGTAATTTAAAAAGTGCCGACTGTCATTTTTTGTTGTTATACCGCGAAAGATGAAGCATAATTTTTCCGTGTTGCAATAAAAAGGCTCTGATTTAATCAATGGTTTGTTTTAGTATTCTACTGCGACACATCAAAATATCTCCTGTGAAAAGGGACCAGTTGTCAACAGTGCAACTTTGACAATGGTGGAGGTGGCACATCAGGAATTAAAAGGTGAGGCTAAATAAGCTGATAATAGTGATCCCTATACCAGCTCCTTTAAATAATGCACATGACAGCTCAAATTAGTTCAGTTTAGTTCAATTGTAGTTCAAATACCAGCAGGTTCCAGACAGATTAGATGAGGGAAACACTGCATCATCTTATGAAGTAGACTTTAGGGTCATTGACAGCATTTCTTTTGTTCAGGGTCCAATTCAAGGATTTCAATTTCCTCATGCATTTAAAAAGTATTATCGAGTGAGAAATGTGTTATTGATTACTATATAGTCTGTATTTGAGAAGAAGGCAACAGGATATATGTGCCTTAATATACACGGCCACTGGTGGAAAGAGAACCCCTAATTGATTCAATACTTTAATAGCCACAGTTCGACAGTACCTCACACCGAGAGTGTGAGCACTGATTCATTGCAATCATACCCACAACACAGCACATTGGGTTTCTGGTGCTTGCTCTGGGTGTAGCAATTGTTTTTTTTTAGCACCTGTTAAACGTACAGAAACAGCCCATTAAACAAACTAATGTGACCCATGCAGCTTAGACCCATCCCGGTGTCAGACTACATTACCTACGGCCCCTCCTCAGCTATACCGCAGCTCAATCAGCCCCTTGTTAGGAAATGACACACCGTGCTATGGAACCAGCCTGAAGTCCCAGGATGCTCACTGTACACTCCACAGAGGGCAAACAGAGGTTAACAACCCTTTATTAATCCCCGCTAACAAAGACACCCAATGGGATGGAGAGACACACAGAGATAAAGAGGCATGACAGTTTAATAGACCGAGCGAGAGAGAGAGAGAGAGAAGAAAAAAAGGACGAGCAGAGACAGAAACCAACAAAAAAATAGTTAGACGTGTGTGGAGGACATTTGAAAAAGAGATGAAGACGCAATACAAATAAAAAAAGAGACAGATAGACAGAGACAGGAAGTGCACTGAAGCTGAATAGCGGCAGCTCACACGCAGTAACCAGCTATGATTCAGAGCCAACGATATCTAACGACCCCCTGCATAGCACGGCAAGATGGATGACTGGCTCTGCCAAGACACTCAACAGTGTCCTTTTTCTGTTCCTATATCAGAAACACACACACAGAGAGCTGTGGAAGTGCTAGAGGCTTGAGCTGTAATTGGATCGGCCTCTATTTGGGGTCAATGGTAAAAGTGAAAAGACTGGACTTTTTCAACTGGACTAAAGACCAGGGAGACACAGGAGCACAGGAAGGTTCACTGCCAACTAGTCCTGTGGGGGGAATGTGTGTGTGTGTGTGTGTGTGTGTGTGTGTGTGTGTGTGTGTGTGTTTGGGCTGACAGAGGTAAGAAGGCGAGACAAGGATGAGCGATGCTGAATAAGAAGTGATGACAGAAAGACGGCAGGGTGATGATGAGGGTGTTTGAATCGCCCACAAACTGAACTGTGATCTTGTGCCTCTCATCAGCAGGTGGAGGGTTCGCCAGCGAACAGGTGTGGACATTGAGAAGAGATTGAGAGAGACAAGAGGCACAATTAGGAGAATAATTCAAATTGATTTGATATTTGAGCCGTAGAGTTTGAGCGACGGGGGACATATGGGTATTACGACATCACTTCAACTGTTTTACTGTCCTCCTCAGAGAGATCTGTCTCTCGTCTGTCATCGTCCCTCTTCTACACTCTTCTACACTCCTCAGTGCACCAATCAATCAGCGGGATCGATTCCATGGTGTGTGTGCTTGTGAACCATAAGTTAATGCTGGAAAGACTGGAAAAGGCTGAAAAGCCTGCAATCAATTTCCCTTAAATTAGCAATATTTGTAGATTTGTAGAGAAATCAAATATCCACCATTTGCACACAAAAAAAAAAACACATACCATTTCAAAATAATTGTTTTGAGTGTTAAAAGGTAAATTCAGTATATGTATATATATATTTTCTCATTTTAGAGGTCTCTTTTCTGATGTTTTTTTTCAATGTGGCTGTATTTAATTTAAGATATTAACCACTCGCAGTTGGTTGCATTCATTCAAGTGAACGCATGATTTCCATTCGTTAGATGTCCTCTCTCTGTAACTCCCTGACATAACTCCTGCCCTCTTTCTCTCTGCTCGCGTCCTAACTGGACAGGAATGAAGTGACCTGTGTGTCTTTGCTGCAGCAGAATGTTTGGGGGACAAACCGGCAGGTGGTGCGACTGTGTGTGTTTATTTACAAAGTGAAGGGAAAGGCAGAACAAATGCCGATAAAGAAATGCTGAAATATAGTTTACCCGCACCTTTCTTATGTTTTTGTATCATATGGCAAATGTGATGTATCTGAATTGTAATTTCTGGATATAGCAGTATTTCATGATCACTGCCCACCTTTTGCTTCCCTGCATTTTCATTAAATATAAATTCAGCATGGCCATAAATGTATTTCAGGACAGAAAGATTCAATTAGATTTTTGATTTCTCACTTCATACTGCAGCAAATCAAAGGTTTAATTCTAGCCCGAGAGAATGTATCTATTGGCAACCGCAATATTTATTATAAATGAAGTATTATATTCACAGCAGAATATGTAACTGACAGAAAAACATCAACACTCCTGCGCACACACACACACAACAAGGTTATGCTTGGAAGTGTTCAGACGAAGTCAGTTGCTTCTCCCTTCCCTCATTTTGTTTCGCTACGCTGATTTGAAAGACATTTAATTATTGAAATGCAATTAATGCAGCGCTCGGTGGGAATATCCAGGAAACACACACATTAACACCATAGCAGGGCATTGGGAGGAAACAGGCTTTATAACAGGCAGAGATTTAATGATTCAGCTGCATATGGAATTAATAGATTATGACTGAAAGGGATGCTGCTTTTCTGAATATGGAGCTGCTAGAACTATTGGCCCAAATGAGGATTAAGAAGGTCATTATCTTAGTTGCAGAGATAAAGAGATCATAGTGGATTGAGAGAATGAGACATGAGAGGAAGCAACACTGAATTTTTCAGCTATATGATTGATGCCCACCCCCCACATGGTATCGCTATGAAATTAATAGGATTTAAACAGAGGTGCAATGGCATAAAAATAAGCTACATCATAAGATGTTTGCTTGGAATTACAAAATATGCATTTTGTGAACCAGCTGAATCTGCCGGGTCTGCCATACGTATTTTAACTGAAAAAGCACCATGAACACAAACATACACAGACCTGCATGAAGGAATAACAAGTGGTGTGTGTGTGAGTGTGTGTGTGTGTGTTTGGGGGGTGCGGATAGGGTAGGACCAGGCTATCTGCCTCGTTAATTCACAGACATTC
This sequence comes from Cyclopterus lumpus, assembly GCF_009769545.1. NCBI lineage: Eukaryota > Metazoa > Chordata > Actinopteri > Perciformes > Cyclopteridae > Cyclopterus > Cyclopterus lumpus. The sequence continues at coordinate 14,279,444 of NC_046978.1, read as the reverse complement.
ACTCACTGCGCCTTTGCCTGTATTTCAAGGACAATAACAACACTGCAATGACAGAGCTTGTTTTCAGTGAGAATAACAACAACAACTACAACAACAACAACAACTAAAACAAGCATTGCAATCATAGACCACCGAGAAAAAATAAATAGTATTGGGTGGTGAACACACAGGCTTTAATCAATAGGCTTGAAGAAATATGTTTGGCTCCAATGTGCGTTTCCACCCGCCCCCTGATTAAAAGCCTACACATGTTGATTATATCATCATAATCCCTTTATACCATACCATAAAAATCCCTATTACACCAACACATTCCAACAGCTTTAAAAAAACAGCAACACGCAATTCAATGGACAAACTCCGAAATCTTTGTTTTATCCTGCAAAAGCTGAGCAGTTAAGGTTTGTTATCCTATAATGTCATTCAGATAAATCAGTGCAGGCTTTGTGACTGAACCAGTTGTAGGTTATTGCATAAAACGGCTCTTACCGATAAACGGTGTTAGGGATGATGGATGGATGGCTGTGTGCGGTCTCTCTCTCTGCTGCTCTCCTCCAGCGCCTCAGCTCGCTGCTTGTTCATTTGCCGCAGACTCCGCCCCCCTCCACGCCGATTGGTCCAGTTAACGTCGAACAAAGAGCTTCGATATGAAACGAAATGAGTCCCCTTTCGGCTTCCGTCTTTGTTTAAGCGAGCAGGATACTTGACCGTTATGGTATGTTTAAAAAGGGGTTCGACCATACTCACGCGGCTTTGTGTTTGACATATCACGTGTCACATATTCGTAATAATTTTATTCAATTGTGTGCTTGTTTTATTTTCCATCTGTTTCAATGTATATGCCCTCCAGTTTTTCTGGACAGCAATGAAACTTGCCCCCTACGACAGTTCATGCAGTTTTTAATGCACAGAAATATCGGCCAGTAAGGTACATTAAACTTGAATGGCTATTTTAAAAACCCGTTGCAATGAAATACAATGTTTTTGTAATCGACACAGAACTCTCTTGTCCTACGTTTCAACAGTTAATTTCGTGCCGCGTTAACCTACATTATTTTGCTCTGACTCAACTTTAAATACGTTTTATATACACTTTCTATTTACGAATAAGCGCTAAAAAAATAAAATAAAAAAATGCCCGTGCGTAGCACTGTCAACGCAAGCGTCACAAAATACACCACCTGTCCTGCACCTCTGTGGGATTTGAAGTCTCTTCCGGTGGCCACTGCAGTCGCGAGGCACGAAGAAGACTCACCGAAAGAACTACAAGCAGCCTCTCCTGCGATACCGACGGGCGGCTCGCGACACCGCCCACCCCCGGCTCTTGTCTGCAGCTTTTGTCGGGCAGAAAACTTCCTGAATAAGACACCAAAACCACAACAAGAAGCGTCTGTTGCAGCAAACTACCGTACCACCCGTCTGACGTAGAGGAACGATTCACGGTTCCGCCGTTTTACCACCGGGCACCCGCGACGTGAGTTGATCACCTGCTCGAAACTGCTAATCTCACGGTAGCGCTAAACACTACCTGTAGGTATTGCTCGCTTTACCACAACACCAGCCACCTCCTGGCCATCTGCACGCCGCGTATCCCCTCTCTTCAGTCAGGAACAATCTGCCCACCGGTGAGTGAACCGGCGATGTGTGTGTGTGTGTGTGTGTGTGCTTTTGTGTTTTTTCTTTTTTTCCGAGTTGTGACAAACTTGTTGTGGTAATGTTGCAGTAGTTATGTCGCTGTAGCATCCCCTCAGTTGCCTTCTGTCCACACAAAGATGGTGTCATTAACGAAGGTGTGTGTGTGTGCGTGTGTGTGTGTGTGTGTGTGTGTGTGGGGGGGGGGGTGGGGGGGGGGGGGGGGGTAAAGAGTCTTTGTCAGTTGCTCTATGAAGAACTAACTTAGCCGCGTAGTGATTTACCGAACACATAATAGGAAGAAGCAAGCTAGTTCGGTTCAAAACTACCAGCCCCAGTAAACACGGTGATGGTGCTCCACCTGTACACGTCACAATGAGTTGTTGGTCCATGATCTAGGGGTCACGTTAGAGACCTCTGCCCTGGTGGCTTCAAACACAGGTAGAGATGAGCTAGACGTGCATGTGTATATATATATATATATATATATATATATATATTATTATATTATTATTATTTTTTCTTCAATGTGTAATTGAAATGTTTTGCACAAATGACTCCTGACTGTCTAACAGACGTCTGTCCTGACTGGCATTTGGCTCGTCGTGGCTGGTGAAGCGAAGCACGGCTCCAACTAATGACATTCATTCATATTTCTGTTCCACGGAGGTGAGCCATATACATATTATATAGAATTGGTATGGTATAAACTTTTATGTAGAGATTCTACCGTTACCCCTCCCTTTACGGGCTTCACAGTTTACTCCATCCACGTGAGAAATGTTGGGCTAAGACAGACCGTTACACATTCATTTAGGATTCATTGTATTTTGGGAGTTACCGAACATTGCACTAATGACCTTAACGCACCCATTTGTTTTGTTCATGTCAAAGTTACACACGTAGTTAGATGTAAACTCCCATTCACAACCGTTGTGGGTGGCGGTACCAAGAGAACCATTCCATTCTTGGAGCCCCCTCAGTCAAGGTTCAAAGCGAGCTGAGCCGATACCACGAGGGTTAAACACTGCAGACCACTCATTGGTCAGAGCGAACCATCACTAGCACAAACAAAGCTTCTGTTTTTAAATAGTCTAAGCTACCGTCATTAGCGACCGCAATTTCTAATTAACTCACTTAGTTAACTGCAATAAAAAGAAAGAAAGTCAGCTTACAAATTACAATTTACATTTTTGATGAGTGTGTAATAGTGGGTATTACCAAGGGGGAAATAAAGCATCTAATAAACATAAGAGCCCTCTTAGTTGCGGTTAGAAAGGACTATAAAGTCACGGTCAGCGTCTCGCGTGGTGGCTCACTGGATTCATGAAGAGACGAGAACACACACACACACACATGAAGTACTAAAGTGAGTGCCCCGGCCCTGCGTGCCAAAAGGATGTCCTACGATGAGTAGAATGAAAAATGGCGTCACGTTAGACAACGTAAAAGTGTCGCGCAACAAACAAAAGCGAAGGAAGAACTGGTCCGGGAGGTGTCAGCATAGTGACGCAACACGGGCCAATGAAAGGAGGCATCACAGACATGTCACTCTTATTTTCACCGGCGGAGAAGAAAAATCCCTGAACATGTTTGCCAAGGTTCTATATTTATCACAGTGATATTTCTCTTTGCAGCAATAGTACTGGAGAGGGTGTTCCTTATTGAGGTATGACTCATGGCACCATTGGACCCAGTGGAACAGTGAAGCACACACACCTCTCAGTAATGTGGCTGTTATGTGACGATCATATCTGTGACTGAAAGACTTTCTGGGAAGTGGCAGACAGCTTATATTGCATCTAATGGGGGACACATGTTCTAATGTGTTTTATTAGTTTATTCCATCTTCCGACTAACCAAACTTTCTGTCCCCTCTTTTCAATGCATGAACATTCAAACACACTTAATTGAACCTTTCTTTTCATCCCTTCCTCTTGTCATGTCCATCCATCACCGTCCGTCTCTCCTAACCCGTCCTGCCTTCCTCCTCCACCTCATTCTTCTTCTTCTTCAGGTCCTGGTCTGCTCCCATTCTGTCAGGCTCCCGTGAGTGATTATATGAGGTAAAACTGGCATTGGTGGACAAGCGCGCAGACAAAGAGCCATTGATTGGTCGAGGATGACCATGGAGGACACGAAGAATGAAGCCGACGCTGCCGCAATCGTCTCCATGGCCCTCTACACCGTGATGTATCCCGTCTTCAACCAGGTGAGGAATGCAGAGCGTCCGTTTACGTGACACAAAAAAAAGAAAAAGAAATGTGGATATGTGTTAAATATTCAGGTCAAGTAGACGAGGTCTTAAAGTGTGTCTCGTGAAAAGGCTGCTGCAGGTTTACTCTTAATTTAATTCTGTCCGAGGTTCAAACGTTCACAGTGTGGACATTTTTACTTTTGATGAAAAACATCTCAACAACTATTGGATGGATTGCAGTGAAATTCTGTGCACATACTCATGTTCACCAAAGGATGGAATAAACAAACGTTGCTCACCTAACTTTTCATCCACCACCATAATAGTAAGGTCTAAATGTAATTGTAGCCACGAGTTACGTTTCCATATGACAAAATACCTGCCAAATGGACATTCCTCAGCTCCAGCTGTACTTTTGGGATTAGCGCAAACATGCCAAACAAAGATGGTCCACATTAAACCTGCTAAACCTCAGCATCTTAGCGTTGTTGATTAGCATTTAGCTAAAAGCTGTGAGTAGACCCCCCATAGAGCCGCGGAGCAAGCCTTGTTTTCAATTCTCCGGCTCAGCATTCTGAAAAAGGTACAAATATTAACGACACAAATCCAAAATTGAAATTCCATCAAATACAACAGAGGTTTAAATGATGCCGGAGTGTGCAGATGAAGCAAGTGATGCATCAAAAGACAGAAAAACATTGGTCCTTCCTAAAAACATAATAATTCATCAAACAAATTCCGTCCCTGATTTTACTGAAAACAAATTAAAACCTTCATGTATGCTTTTCGCGTACAGGCCAACAAACGGCACACATTAATATGCATAGGATATAATACTGTACCACAGAGGATAGGAGTACTGCGTTGGAAAGCTCGGCAAGCAGTTATTCAACTTTTTATTCAAATCTTGTGTAATCAGAGGGGTTGAGAGAACAATTAAAACTGAACAAATAAACACTAGAGAATGAGAAGCAAACATCCAGACGACAAAAGCACAGTGGCCTTCAAGTGCAGAGTAGTTTGTCTTCGTGGTTTTTAATTGGCCTGTGTTTGTGCAATTGTGTTACATTTTTAAAATGTTCCAAGTTTGTGCAGCGCGACACACTAAAAAAAACAACCCCTCTAACTTTAGCTTTGAAAAGTAGTTTTCTGGGGCCCTGGTGGCCGCTGGGTTTGTGATGCTGACCATGCAATCCTCACACTACACCCCCCACCACCCCGTTCTTCTCTTCTTTCATTTCTTGTCTGGCCACACTCCAATAAACACATGGAATACCAGAAACAAGTTTAAACTGCACTAAACTATAGCCTAAGGCCTCGTGTCGGCTCGTCTCACGTCTGATCTCTGCACCGATCTTTAGTTTGTCCTTTGTGTCTTTAACATGATTTCATGTTCTTTTAGTTGAAGCTTGATAGAAAATGTATTGATTTTATTTTAAACATATGTGAGTACACGAAGTGCAACCTGACAGACATGAATTGTAGTTTGACCAAATGAGAGATTCTGTGATACCAAAATATTAGCTCAGAACAATGGAATAAACTTATTGTTTCCAGGGTGACAAACGTGTTTGTCAGCGCCTATCAGCACACACACACACACACACACACACTTATTAGAGAATCGGTGATAAGAGGCTTTGTAATTTGTAAAGACATTTCATTATTTTTGGGCTGTATAATTTATAATTCTGTGGCTTTGAGGGGAGATCAGGTAGTTTGATGTTCAAAGCAAATCATTTTGACAGTAATTGCCAGGGATTTTTTTATTCTCTCTTTTATGTTGTTCTTTTATCATATTCTCAAGTCGATATTTCTTCGCTTCCTTTATATAATTCCCCCCTCAGTTCAGTGCTGGGTAGTTCAAAAAAAGGTTCAAGGAAAATGCCATTATTTCCCATGTCCTTAAAAGTTTGGCGATTTTGCAGAAGTCTAAAAAAGAAGTACACAGTGTGCAAATTGACAGTTTGACAAGCTCTGCGATAACAGAATATCAGCTCAGAGGAACCGAATGGACTCCAATTGTACAGATGGCTGGACTGAGACACAGCTTTGCACAGGACAATAACATGGTGTCCTTCTTGGATATTGCAGGATTCCCGGCTTGTATGTGCTTTCTGCAGAATTACATTTCAGGACAGAAGAGAGGCCATGATAAGAGGGAATGTGTGTGTGTGTGTGTGTGTGTGTTTGTGCGCGCGCTGTGGCTTATGTTTGTGTATTTGTGCATTTTATAACTTGCAGTTGGAGAAAGTGAACTTATCAGCAGCACAGACCTTGAGAGCAGCCATTATAAAGGTAAACAAAATGGGTTTTCTTTTATTTGTGGGTTTTTGATCAACTGCCATCTTTGAGCTCATAATTATCACAAATCATAGATAACGGCTGTCGATTTGGTGGAGTTGATACATTCAACGCCCGCAGAGATGACCAAGGCTGACTGTGATTTGTGTGTTTCAAGGCAGAGAAGGAGAACCCCGGTCTGACCCAGGACATCGTTATGAAAATACTGGAGAAGAAGAACTTAAAAATCGACTACAATGAGTCTCTACTTCGCATGGCTGGAGACGATGTGAAAGGTAAAAAAGAAACCGCAGGTCAATAATTATCAAGGCATATTAAACTGGCCAACACTAACTTTCTGCCAGCACGACCACCGACTTGGCTTCACTTGGGTTTCTGTGGAGCCTCTGCTCGTCTTCCATTTGTACAATAATCCACCAGGGGGAGCTGTTTCTCCACAAATCAACCGCTCTCCCCGTTCTTGAGCGTTCCTTCATTTCTGTCTGTAATTGAATTCCTTGCGCGGCGTACAGTGATTGATGGTAGTAATGAATACACACACTTTATATGAATTTTAAATGTACCTCCTGCATGGTACCACGTTTTGCCTCAATCCTGCACACATTCACACTTGATCCCGTATTTATCCGATACATTTGCAGTGTAGACCGCCGTTATGAATTGCTTAATTTCAATGTCTCCCGAAGCTGATTGCGTGTGTGTGTGAGTTTTGTGATCTGTATTTTTTTTTTCCTTCTTCCTGATGTTTTCAGAGTTCATAATTGACAGGCGAGAGCCAGAGTTCCAGGAGCTGAACGAGAGAGCCCGAGCTTTGAAACACATCCTCAGCACCATACCAGATGAGATCAATGACAGAGGAGGCTTCCTACAGAGTATCAAGTAAGACAGCTCTGTGTGTGTGTGTGTGTGTGTGTGTGTGTGTTTGTGCGTGTGTTTGCGTGCGTGCGTGCGCAATAACATACACCAGTTTTAATAATATATCAAAGTTTCACTTTTCACTTCCTTTGTTAATTGTAAACATTGCCAGGAAATGTCCCCAGATGACTTTTTCCAAACATTCCAATGTGATTAAAATCTTTTTCCTTCATTGTTAATCGTTTGGTGCCAAGACCAAAGATGTGATGCATTGTGTGTGTCTTTGTGAGGAACACCCTCATTGCATAAGCACCAAAAGGCACATTTTGGACGAGGCGCAACTGAATGCAAAGTCAAAGAGAAGACATGAGTGGGTGCAAATAGATGCAAATTCACTCTGTGCAGCAAAATGGGACAGTGACGAGTTAAGAAATCTTTCCGGAGTTCCTTTTTGAGGAGTTTTGAGATCAGTCTGAGTTCACACAAACAAACGATCACACGCACACTCCACACTCTTGGCATCGGTGCATGAGTTGCATGCTAGATTTACCGTATGCACATTCAGCCGTTGTTTTTGGGGGGGGGGCGAATAAACACGCAATGAAACACTGCGTTTCAAAATAATGTCAACTCAAAGGTGACATTACATGACCCAAATTGTAAAAATATCAAATCGTTGATCTTAATATTTGACATTTCGTTGTATGTTATAGATTAGTGAAGACTAAGCCGTAAGGTCCCTTGCATGCCATTTTATTTAGTTGTTCACTGCACTATATACACACACACACACACACACACACACACACACACACACACACACACACACACACACACACACACACTAAAGAGGGAAAGTGAAAGACGTTTCATTTTCCTGGTCCAGTTTGCCATTATTTTTGATCGAATTCAATACTCTTAGTGAGTCACTGCTTAAGTTACTTACTCAGCGGAGGGCTTAGAAATGAAGTCGACTCAAAAGGAATGCTGAAAAATGAAACTTATGAAATGGCAGATTTCGGGTGCATACCAGGAGGAAAAAAAGTTGAAGGTGAAAGCCTGCTCGTGAGAAAAGTGGTAGAAAGGGAGACACTGCAGGATCAAGGAACTGTGGTTATCACGGTATCACTGCCTCACAAAAAACAGACCGATTTTGAGATATTGTTTTTCATGCACTTATCTGTGTGTGTGTGTGTGTGTCATCCTCAGAGACATTGCCAGTGCCATCAAGGAGCTGCTCGACACAGTTAATACGGTCTTTAGGAAGTACCAGCATCACAATAGACGGGTAAGTAGATACATGAAGAAGAAGAAGAAGAAAAATGCATTTGCACAAATGTAGTATGTGTGAAATAAGTGGAGCTGAACGGCTGTCTGTACTTATTGGTTAGGCACTGGAACAGCAGAAGAAAGAGTTCGTGAAAAACTCCAAGAGCTTCAGTGTCACTCTCAAAACCTACTTCAGAGACGGAAAGTAAGACACTGCTTCTCGTTTATTCTCAGTTCGCTCATTTTCTTTTTTAACATGCGCACACAGCTACCAACACATTAAATATCTGTACACACACACACACACGCGCGCGCGCTCACGCCATATAAATGGTTGTCGTTTGATCACAGCTTCCCTTCTATCAAATCCACCATTGCTGAATAATTCCCTTGACCCATTTCCTGTGGATTCATGCTGGCTTGTATCCTCTGAAGCCTGACATTTTCCATTCCAGCCTGATCAAAGTGTTTCTTGGATCAATCCTAATATTGTTGCCATGGTTTCTTTGCTGTATGATTGACTTGTGTGTCCTTGTGTCTCTGTCACGCTCGTTTCCAGAGTGATGAACGTGTTTGTCAGCGCCAACCGGCTCACCCACCAGACCAACATGATACTGCAGGCCTTCAAGACGGTGGTGTAGCAGCCCGAGAGGAACACACACACACACACACACACACACACACACACACACACACACACAGACACACACACAGACGTTTTTATTAGAGAGTAGGTGATACAAGGCTTTGTAATTTGTAAAGACATTTTATTATTTTTGGGCTGTATAATTTATAATTCTGTGGCTTTGAGGGGAGATCAGGTAGTTTGATGTTCAAAGCAAATTAGTTTGACAGTAATTGCCAGGGATTTTTTTATTCTCTCTTTTATTGTTGTTCTTTTATCAGATTCTCAAGTCGATATTTCTCGGTTACTTTATATATATATTTTCCCCTCAGTTCAGAGCTCTGTGGTTCTGAAAAAGTTCAGGAAAATGTGATTTATTTCCCATGTCCTTAAAAGTTAGGTGATTTGCACAAGTCTAAAAAAAGTAAGAAATAAGTGGTATTCAGTTTCCAAACATCTTCCCACATGTTTGCACCTTTCCTCCATTTTTATTGTAATTTTTCTAGTGGAAAATGTTGATCTGTAAGGTGTAATTATGTAAATGACAAATTATGTCCCGCCTCTATCGGCTTGCTTCATGTTCGAGTTCCATCTGTCAGGACCAAGATCTGGAGAAACTGTGTTCAATATTTTCTTTCCTTTTGCTGCACGGTTCTGGTGAGCGCTGCGTCGGCCCGGGCATCTCGGACACGACCGTCCCGGGCGAGCAGCTGTGCTGTCTTTCCTTTTACTTTAGAAACATCTGTCAAGTCTTCACATTTACTGTCCACTCACAATTGATCGCCCGCTCTATAAAAGACCACATGCTTTAGATAGATAGATAGATTGAAAAATGACCCAATCTAAAACTTAGTAGGAAGAACTATACTATGTATTGGGGAAGTGTTTGTGTCAGTTTTTTTTCTTCGGATCCCTTAAAAATATATTTTCTAGTTCAATCACATACATTTTTTGTCCTTCTCTGTTTAATTTAAAGGATTTTCACAGAACTGAAGTGGTTGAAGGTTTTTTTTTTTTTTTTTATACTCGGGGGAGATAAAAAGCGAAATAATTTTTTTTCTGGATTCCCTATTTGTCCTGTATTTATCCCAAAAAAATGAAATCTACTTGGAAACAATCCTAAACTGATGGTCAGGAATGTTTTTTTAAATTTGAATAATTGAATCTCGACTTTGTTTAAACACATGTAATCGACAATGAATGTATCATTTCTGTTTCCGTCTGTCTCTCTGACTCTTTTTGCCACGACTATTGGCAAAAATAACTTGAACCAAATGTAAATAAAATGTCTCAAGAACTCCTAAACAAGAGTCACGAAGAGTGTGTTGAAAAAGCATTTTTTGTGGTTTCCTGTCATTTGAGGAAAGACTTTAGAAAGTGGGTCTCTCTTTAGATTTGCATTGTTGTGTGGAAGTGCTTCGTTGCCCTTCGCTTGCACCTCTTTCCTCCCAGTACTCAGAGCCGCACCAATTCTTTTTCTCCCATTCCAGCAACTTCATTCTTCTCCCTGTATAATAGTGGATTTTCCACGGTGGATTTGTGGAGGGCTATTTTGGTCTCTGTGCTGGCTCTTACATGCACCACTGTAATCCAATTGTGATAGTGTTAATTTTTAAAGCTTTATTATTGAAATTGCTGAGACCTAATTTTCTCATCCTGTCACCGTTGACGACCGCTGTAATCAGCTAATTCAAGTTATTCCAGGCCATTAAGTCACTCACGGGGCTCAGTCGTGGTCACTGAAGCAGCAGAGAGTGAGGGGAAGCGATCCTATCTGTGCTGGATGTATGGCTTTAGTGTGCGCTCATGCTTTCAGTCGTACAGGCAATCTATTTGTCTCACTTTTAAAAGAATCTTTGGGAGACTTCTCCCCCCACACCCTCTTTTGGTGTGTGTGTGTGTGTGTGTGTGTGTGTGTGTGTGTGTGTGTGTGTGTGTGTGTGTGTGTGTGTGTGTGTGTGTGTGTGTGTGTGTGTGTGTGTGTGTGTGTGTGTGTGTGTGTGTGTGTGTGTGTGTGTGTGTGTGTGTGTGTGTGTATCTAGGTTGGAGGGGTGATTGTACTTCACAAAGATTATCTTCTCTCCAGTGCCTAATCTGTGAATAGAAGACACACACACACACACACACACATACACACATTGTGTTACATGCAGGCGATAGGGCCTGGACTCACAAACGCAGCTCTTTTTGACGACTTGGTTGCCAGGAAACTTAGACCGAGTCTTTGAGAGTGAGGGATAATAAAAGAAAAGAATTGTGAGTGTGTGTGTGTGTGTGGCCTCTGCCACTGCCTGGGCTACTGGAGGGGTGGGGGTGTGTGGGGGGAAGTTAGTTAACTCTCCCTGTGTGTGTGTGTGTGTGTGTGTCTGCTGCAGCCAGGGCTGTTAGCACTGATTGCTTCTCAGACATCGCTGGCTGAGACAAACCTCTGGACACAAAGAATCTCCTGCAGACGAGACCCAGCCAAGACCCCGATGCACCGACCAGAGGCTGAGGATTTGTTTGAAATGTCACACATTTAATAATGACGTTTCAGCACCTCGGAGCAAGGGGACTCTGGGACAGTTTTCTGTGGACCCCCATTATGCACTGAGAGGATGAAATTAGGCGCCGTGGTAAGTTTTTAATAAGTTCTGAACTGAGAAACTGTGCGTTCAGGTCTACTATGTGGACTTCATGTACACACTGGAGAGGTGACGGCTAACTTTGAGAGCGATGTTGCCAGGCCAAGAGCCTGTTATTACGCAGTTACAGCCGGGTGTTGAGATCGCTTTGTTGGACCGTTTGACTGCAGTGTGTGTGTGTGTGTGTGTGTGTGTGTGTGTGTGTGTGTGTGTGTGTGTGATGCTCTGTACAACTTTAATAAACCCCAGATAGAAATCCAGCAAGGACTGTTTCCAGAGAGTTGACTGGACCTGAAGGGGCCATTTACGAAGAAGAGGCCTCTCTGGTAAGTGGGTTATTGTTTGACTATAGACATGATGGCACAATACGATATATATTTTTATTTTCCCTTTTGAGTTACCTTGTGAAATTCACACAATTTGAAAGCGGATCCGTAAATGACGTCGCGCAGCATTTATATGTTGGATGTGTTTTACATTTGTCCAGACCGCAGTAAGATGTGGGCTTCTGTTTAGTTAATTTTATAGACGTGTGTTACCTCTCAAAGGCTGCTGCCAGCTGCGTGCCATATAACAAAGTCTTTGCCTTTCTTACATGTGTTGTAGTCAAATACTTGTCAGTGCGAATAAAGAGGTGAATAAGCTCATAATGATATCAAGATCGTGCTGTAGTTAATCAGCACTATATAATTTTTTTTTTTAAAAGACACGGGCTGCGAGCGAAGCATTTGGTTTTTGCTTTCATTACACACCCTGTCATCTAAATCTCAACCAAGGCCTCCGTTTGATGCCACTTCCAATGAATTTGTCTCATAAACGTTTTATGTCTTCTCCCCCGCTGTAGTGTTTCATGAAACTTCTCACGTCATCTCACATTTCTCTCTCGGACCTCCAACATGCTTTTTAATCACCACTCAGGCTAATTTAACACATTCTACCTGCCGCTGCTCACCTACCTGTCTCCAGTATTGTGTTACCTGACATAATAAAGGCTTGACATGCTTCGGCAACCTGCCGCCTCCTCCAACCGTTCCCCAAGACATCACATGGGGGATCCGTTCACCCGCCTTTTGAAAGCCAACTGAGCGGAGGGAAAGATTCTGTTGAAAATGAAAGACATTCAACTGTGGATAGAGCAAACAAAAGAAATCTGCTGCCGCTGTGACTCCGCCGTATGATTATGGTGACATGACAACCTGCTGTGAAACAGATATAGATGGTTACTAAGGGATTACTCGAGCTGGGAACATCTTGTTTTCGTCATGAAACACCTAGAACTGTGGGGGATCTATTATTTGACGGCGTGTCGTCAGCGCCGACTCGCACGCGCGTGCGTCACCTTCCTGACCTTGCCTTGTATGTTGGTGAACGATGGACAGGTCTGAGCTGTAACCATGGGAACGAGGATGGAGGTGGCACAACTTGAAAGCAGGATGGAGACTGAGGACTATAGAACGCTGCAGGGCCTCTTCCTGGTGCGTGTCACTTTATCAATATTACAACACAGTTAATTAACACTTAAAAAAGACTGTTAGAGTGTATTCTGTATCTTTGTTTACCAGTAGTATCCCATAATAGGTCTCATAAGAAATGCGTTAAAGGTCAGAGAAGAGTCTTTAGCACATTGTGTTTGAACGCTGTTTATCTGTGAGCTGACATTGCGCAATGTCTCCCACAGGACCCCTCGGGTGCACCTCGCTCCTTGTCCAGGGCTGAATTCACCGATCTGGCTTGGTCCTCAGTTGGCCGGGGCTCCAAGGAGGACTACGGCCTCCTGTTTGACAGTGTGGTTGTCACTCAAGAGCACCGCGGCCTCCTTCTGGACGTCGACGGCGTGGAGGAGGAGGGCCGAGTCGACTGGGGAGGCCTGTGCTCTTTTCTGCTCCTGGAGCTTTCTGATAAAGTAAAGGACACCAGAACCAGCAGCGTGCCTCGCTGGAAGCCACCGCGCACTTTGACCTGTCAACACCGAGACCCGGTCCAAAAGGTAAAAAGGTCACTGACCTCTTGGAGGCTGAAGAGACGAAGAGGTTATTATGGGGGTTTGGAACATGTCGCCCATTTTAAACATATGATCTATTTGCAGCATTTTGACATTGACTGACTGGAGAATCCATAACCCTGCTGACCGGGTGGAATTCCACATTATTAAACATTGCGCGAGGAAAAGTTTGAAAGTATAAGGGTCTTGCTCATCAAAATGACTCACCTCTTTGGAGATAAATGGCTCTGGACTCTTTTTACATTTAACATCTATCAATTAATATGTAAATGAAGCGGCTGGCATAAAGTGCCTATACTGCTGTGGAGAAAATGATGGCTCACCACTTTAATCTTTCAATCCTGAGAATGTCAAAATGTCAGGATGTTGTGGAAGTTGTTTTCAAAATGGCTGGAAGGTTTTGACCCCTTTAGCTTCGATCAGTCTTAAAGAGCCAGACGGACTAATGGGGCTCAGAAGACTAATTGCAGTTTGAAACAATGTCAGTAAAGATTGGCGCTTAACTTAAGCAGGGTAGTAAAAAAATATACAAAAAGCTGCACTCAAACCCCCAACAGACCCCATCATTCCCATCGCCAAGCGGCAGATAAAAGACTCGCCGGAAAGGAAAGAAAAGCAGCTTAAAGGGAGCAAATATTGGACTTGTGTTCGTCAGGTTACCAGAAACACCTTCATGTCTGCTAATATTGTAAACAGACAACTCTTTGCAAAAATATTTAATGCTGCTTTAACCCTGGAGTAATTAATGTCACAATTATGTCCTGGAAGTCCCACTTCCTGTTTCGTTTCTGTTCTACAAGTATTTGGTATTCCACGTATTTGTCCATTTTCCTTCAATGGTCTGACTGAATATACTGGGGTCTCCAAAATGTAAGCTAAATGGGGATCTCCCATTAGCAGTAGAATTTAGTTTGTTACCATTTAATAATTACAGCTTCAGTGACACAAAAATGGGAGCAGATTTGTAAGTCTCACTAAAACAATCTTCCTAATGGGGCAGGATAGCTTGAAAAGTGGGCATGACTTTGGCTCTTTATCGCAAAGGCAGTCACATACATCCACAAATGGAGAAGTACCAAAAATAAATAATAATGATGTAAGCAATATGCAGCAGGTAAAATGCCAGTGCTTCATGAGAAAAGAAGTTGCAAGATATATTCATCGTATACCAGTGACTTACCAGCTGTTGATAAATGGGTAATTAGAATAATTAGAGATAAATGCATGACACGCCAGTCTGAGAGGTTCCGTAAAGACTGCAGTTGGCTGTGAGAAAGTGAAGTAATTACATTGATACTAAATCAAAGCCCTGACCTCTCTTCGATTAGCGTTAATAAACCTCGTCTTTCATTAACGATATTCAATGTCTCTTTCTCATCATACACAGTCAGCTCAAGCCTTTTTTTCTTTTCTGCCACTCTCAGTTTTTTTATTATCTTCTTCTTGTAGCCTCGCCAATAAAATGGCATCATTCATTAATCCTTTTTGTTTTTTTATTAGTTACTGCACGGAAGAATGTGCCAGACTCACATGCTTCCAATAAAAGGAAGATTGAGGGTGTTTGATGAAGTTATTCTAGTGCAGTTTTATGGCTGAAGATCCTCATGAAAGGAAAGTAAATACTTTCAACAGAGATGTTTTAATCTTAAAGGCTGTAGCCTCCATTTGACTAATTAATAATGTCACATTCAAATAAGAGCATCAAAGCTGTTCTGAAGGTCAGTTTTACAAAAAAGAAAAAGTGTTGCGCAAGCAGAAAGTCGCCCCGAGCCAATTTGTCCAGGTTAAATGTTGCTCTGTGATGTCCTCGGCTCTCTCCAGGTGTTGCACCTGCAGAGTTCAGGTCAGTATCTGACCGTGAGCAGAGGAGGAACTGTGGGCCTGCGGGACGGGGAAGACATGTCCCTCCTGCACACGCATCGACTGCAAAACAGCACGGTCTCACCCAAAGACCTCTGGGTCACAGACGTGGTGCTGCTGCACAACGTCCACAAGGTGACTCTCCCTTCTCCATGAAGTCACATAAGGAAGCCGTGTCAGTCAAATCGCTGAGTGGTGTGTCCCCGGGTTCGTGTTGCCACATTTTGGATCTAGTTTTACACAACTGACGAAAATGTTATCGTAGGAATCATTTACTGGAATTATTGACACGTAGTCTGAGTTATTAGGGCATATATTGTACTGCACAGAGGTAAACAAGCATTTCAGTCAATCAATTAATCATTGATCAGAGGTTTTGGTTGATGGCATTGCAGGCATGAAGCCGTTGCGTAATGTTCAGAAAGTAAACATTCATTTTTTTCAGTGCATAAGACCATCAATTATTGATCAGCACACTTTCTTTTTAGCAATTCAACCAACAGATTTGTGGGCGACACACATGAGAATGCTCCAGTTATGCTTCAGTTATCAGTCAGGGAAGTTGTTCCATTATTATTGATATCACACTGATGAATTGAATTGCTTTCTACCTCTATGCGTCTCTGTTTCTAATTACATAATCATTTTCACTCCCTTTTCCTCAGATAGCTGTGTCTTTCACAAGTAAGGAGGTGTGTTTTTATGACATTCTGTCAAAGCAGGACTTTGGGTGCAAGCATAAACTACAGGTAACCGATCCAGAGTATAAATATATATATATATATATATATATATATATATATATATATATATATATATATATATATATATATATATATATATAGTATATTGATATATACTGTAAACATCACTTCTTTTTTAGGGGTTGAAGTTCACTCCCTGGTGTCTAGACTATTGGGTGGATCCCTTTAACCCGGACGTGGCCATCCTCACCATCGGAGACATTGGAGGACAGGTAATACACAGAATGCTAGAAAGAGGAAGGCAGAACATTGTTCTTTTCATCTGTTTGTGTTCATCAGTCAATTGTTCCATACGTGTGTGTGTGTGTGTGTGTGTGTGTGTGTGTGTGTGTGTGTGTGTGTGTGTGTGTGTGTGTGTGTGTTATCCCAGGTCAGCGCTTTATATTTTACCTCAGCTCAGATCTCTCTGTTTGAGAGACTCGGTCTGAGGACGGACTCCGATTCAGCAGACATCGTCCTCTGGGACGAGCTGGTCAAAGGAAAGCATCGCTCCTGTTACACAGTGACACACCGAGGGCACACACCTGCATGGGTTAGAAAAGGTAGCAATTACAAACACGGCCACTCACACACAAAAAAAAAAATGTATACGTGCTTTTATGAGGCAAAAATACACTTCTTTCAGTCTCTCTTTGATGAAAGCCCAATCAACTGGTACAAATGCATACAAGCATGACTTTACTGTAGCGTTGTCATTGTTTCTCTGCCTTTTCATTGTCCTGTCTCAACTCAAATTGCTGCCTTACTCATATTGTATGCACATGAAGGGGCCAACTGGAGGAGCCTGCAATCGTAGATAAGAAACCATCAAGCTGGTATTTCTAAATGAGTTTTGTGTTGGCTAATGGGACCCCGGATCCTGCTGTTTTTCATTCCTATAGTTAACTGAATTCATCTGGGGCCTCGGGTCAAAAAGAGTGTTGTTAGTCCGACAGCATGAAAGCAAGGATACAGAACCAGGGGCTCAGATGACAGAGAGAAAGGAAACAAAGAACACACTCCGGGTGTCCGGGATACCTGATGCTCACAAACACACACTTTCACCTTGACGCCTGGGAAGGAGAACCACCGTCTGTGCTCGCTTGCTCACTTTTTGGACAATAACGGCTTAAGCAATACCATGGAAACACACACACACACACACACACACACACACACACACACACGTATTGCGATTGCATCATTCGTAGAGTCCTTCTGAAGTGTCATTGGGCTGTTTGATAATAACTCATCCGGAGCAGCGCTCTGAGACTATAGGTTTGGCTGAAAGGGGAGAGATCCTGATAAAGGAGGAAAACAAGAATAAAGTACAAATAAATAAGCAAGACAAGGGAAAAAAAAAAAGAAGACGGAAACGGGAGTCGGTGTCAAAACATTAAAAGCGTTGCTTAATTTAAATTTGGCAGGCTGTGTGTGCATGCATGCGTATCAACAAGAGAGGGTGCATGCCAACGTTTGCTGGCTGTGTTTATGAGTGTGTGGTGTTTTGAGAGTGTGAGAAAGGACCTCTGGGGTGCTGGTTCCTTTCTTTTGAAGTTGCCCACCCTGCAGTATGAGTGGGCTGTGTACTATTAGACATGGCTGGTTATCCAGACCTCCAAACCTTCGGGCTCACGGGCCACCAGAGAGAGGAGGGAGGAGGGGGTGGTGGGGAGGAGGAGAGGAAGGGAAGGGAGGCTGTTGGAACAGAGAGGGAAAAAGTGAGAGGAAATTGGGAAGGACACAGATCAGTAAGGACAAGGAAGAAGAGCTGTAGGAAGTGTGTGTCCGAAAAGGAAAGGAGCATTAAGATATCCACATAACGCTGTGATCAAAGAAATGAAAAAGGACATCAAGGATAAATGTCATTGTGTCACTTGCTTTGATTTAGACATACAGTGACTCCTGCTGTTCCTTTTCCAATCCTAAACTCACAGCAATAAAAGTGTGACATTACGTACGACGCCGGCTGAAGCAGATGTTCTGTATGTGTGTCTGCATCACAAATAGCTTGATTTATGATCCGTCTGTGTCAGTGAGAGAGATGGCCTCATTAATCAATGATGAGTCATGCAACGCCGTCGGAAAATCCACTGATCTTTTAATGGAGAAAAAGACGTGGTGTATGAAAATGTAATCAAACGTAATTATTTGCCCTAGCGATGCGGCCGATCTTTGACCTGCGACTGTCACATGCCATCTCACAACTCGCACTTATTTGTGCAGTATTTGAAAGGCGAGAAGCCTCCTAATGGAGACGTGCGGCATCCAATTTAGCTGTTCTCAATCAAAGTGTTAATTGAGACGGATGATGATGCAAGATCCATTACATTCTCTGTAATGCCAGTGAGCAAATCAAACCGGCCTAATTCTATGCTGTGCTGAGCGCCTGTGGATCGGTTGGTTTTAAGTCAATGCACATTTAGACATTTCACTGAGTGGATGGCCTTCAGATTTCTGGTAGCGACAGCCTTCTTGACATCAGAAGGATTAAGTAACTAATGAACAGTGTGTCATCACCTATGTTGCAATGTTTATATATATTTTCTTTTACACTGAATTAGCTAGAGAACTCATTTATTCCCATCAGAGAGGCCGCTTGGAAGCCTGTGGTCTTCATTTAGTTTGTACAGAGAAAGTTATGATCAAATCTGTGTTCTTTTTTTTTAGTTTTTTTAAAATTTGTTTATTTGATAAGGGAAAGTGCACATTAATATAAACATTTCTGTAAATGTGCCAGAGTTAGCCGAGAGGCTATTTTTCATCTGTAGTCCCAAGAGGCAGATGTTATGAAACAAACCTAAAAACATAAGATTACATATACAATGTACAAACAAGCAAAATAAAATAAGGGAGAACTATGTTAAAATGGACAGAGTAAAAGCATACAGTAATTTAAATATATAACTACAGACAGGTAAACCACAACAAAAGACATACATGCAGGTGGAGTGAATGGTCGACCAGCAAAGTTAAGACATACAGACCTAGAAACAGACAGTCAACAACTGACAGACAGACAGAGCGAAAGTCCAACAAGGACAGATGTGTGGGTAATGTTTTTGATGAATTAACCCAATTGTTCGTCTGTCATATCGAGACTCTATGCACGTGAACACACTCCTCCATAGTCACGGGATGTGGACCCATCTCACAAATACAAGTCAACCAGGTGATCTGTGCTTTCGGGTGATACAGAAGTAAAAAGCATGCCGATGCATTATGAACAATAGATTTCCATCTACGCTGACGACCAGAATGCACATCAACTCCAGAAAGACACACTGATTGATTTAATTTGCCTTTATGTCTGTCATCATTTCCTTCCACTTTTTCCTGCAGTTCGTTACCTGGACTCGCTGGAGGCCTTCGTGTCCTGCAGCACCAGAGCGCAGAGCAGCGTGGTGATCGGCTGGAGGGGAACGGAAAGCAGGGCTCTGCGGGTCACTTCTTTCTTTACAAAGAGGGGTGTGTGGGACATGGACCACCACCGTGGACTCAATCTCATAGGTGGGAACCAACGTGTAGTCCAAATTATAATATTTCTCAATGTCGTGAGAGTATTATGTTAATAATATCGGAGCTCATCCTCAACTTGGTTTGATTTATACAGCCGGAAATTTGTTTCAGAGTTGTGAAGAAAGCGCATTAAAAAGCACTTTCACCAGAAAAAAATATTCATGTGTAGTTATGTACTGAATTGGTTATGGGCGACTAAAAACCATTAAATTATGGTTTCAATTCAATTTATTTGTTATAGACCAAAATCACAAATTTGCTTCAGAGGGCTTTAAAATCTGTACACATACGACATCCTCTGTCCCGGGACCTCCTCAGGACCTCCTCAAGAACCCCCCCCCCCCCCCCCCCCACCCCCCACACCCACCCACAACAGAACAGAATTTCCTCTAATTAATTGCGTTTAGCGCCGCTGCTAATTTGAGACATTCTGATTGGCTACAGCCACGGCAGGTGTGGATCATCAGGTCTTGCTGTGGAACCCGTTTGTGACCTCAAAGCCGGTTTGCCGGCTCATCGGGCACACAGGCCCCGTCACCGCGGTTCGCTTCATGCAGACCCGGCAACAGTTGCTCAGCTACTCCAAAGATAAGGTAGGCGTGCGTGTCTCTGTGTGCAGCTCTGCCAGAAAGAAAAAAAAGATAATGTAAAGATAAAGAGCCCTATCATTGTTATATTAATTGTGATACCTTGCTATAGTTACGGCAGAGGAAGGAGCGTTGCCATGATGAGAGCTGACATCTCTCAAAATGAAGACCACATCTCCTTTCAGCCTCTTCTTCTTTCTAATGCAAATAGGATGTTGTCGCTTTTGCTGCATTTCCTCTCCACCATTGCATGTTTGCCTACGCTTTGGCTTTTCTGGAGATAATGAATATTTTAAGAACTGATTTATGTTCCATCTGCCTTTTTTCGCTCAAACACCATCTGCCATTGCAAGAAGCTTTACCTCGGATTCCTCTGGAAGAGCTCCTGGAACGGCGACAGTCCTCTTGTTGTGTGCTCTAAAAGCAATATGGCAATAAGTGTCACATAGAGAGAACAGGCAGTAATCATATTTCTTTGCAATTGTTGTATTTGCTCTGTAATCATGATAATGTCTTGTTCACATCACTCCTCTTTCCAGGTCCTGTGTCTATGGGATGTATCTCGTCAGCTGTGTGTTCACCGCCTGGCCGGTGTCTTCCCAGAGACGCAGGAGGACACGCACACACTCCTGTTTGTCCACGAGGAGCGTCAGTCCCTCGTGCTTTCCTTCAACAGCCTGCTCCTCCTGCTGGAGACCACGGAGGAAGAGGAGAGGACCAGCAGCCACGAGCACCCTGTGACCTGTGTGCTGTATAACAGTCTGTTCAGACAGGTGTGCGGTTGAAATGGACCCCTGAGACTGTGTTTCTTTAATGTTGGTCTCTTTCACTGTTTTCTGGTGATCTTTATCCAAGAGGCATACGGCAAGCAGATGGCAGGCTGTATCGTTGTTCTGAACGGGGTGTTTGAAAGTTCATTCTTGACCTCGGAAGCGGACGCTTTAAAATCTTCCAATTAGTAGATGTTCTGGAGCTTTCAATCGTATCACATGCTCTTAATTTAGCAACATTTGGTTAGAGAATAAACGGAGGTTTGCAAGATGAATAATGCTTTCTACCTATTTTTATTATGCGTCATTATTATGATTTGTTGTCTGTTTGTTTCCCCTTCACCCCTCTCCATGACTTCCACAGCTGACATTAGTTTCCCCACACAGGGTAGGAACACCACACGCATAAGAACAAAACTAGCTAATGTAACCAATAAGAACGTCTCTCATCTTAAAGAGTGCAGTCACTCTCGCTTTCATCCCCACTTGACAGCAACATTAGTCACATGTTTTCCTGAGTGGTGGCTTAGCACTAAAATAAAGTGTAACGAAGCGTGGAAAATTGTTTGGCTTTGTGAGAACCATCAAAGAATCCATCAGCGGAACCGGCCTTTTTCACAGCATAAAAGGGATCAAACTCTTCTTGATGATTGATATCCTCTCTCTCTCTCTCTCGTTCTCTCTCTCTGCAGGTAGTCAGCAGCGACTCTGCCTCCTCTGTGATCTGCTGGCTGGCTCACACAGGCCAAAAGGTCAAGCAGTTCCACCGTTGTCACGGCAACAATGAGATCTCCACCATGGCCCTGGACGGTACGCAGACCAGGCTGTTTACTGCAGGCCTTGACGGAGAGATCAAGGTAGGTGGACTAACGCACACACACACACACACACACACACACACACACACACACACACACACACACACACACACACACACACACACACACACACACACACACACACACACACACACACACACACTTGTTCATCTGTGAACCGTATAGCTGCATGTCAGTCTTAAAGAATGCAAACTCTGAAAGCTAAAAATGGCAGAGATTAGATTTTGATGACACGATGTGAAGAGCAAGGTGAAGTAGCTGTTAGAAAACAAAAGAATTTCAAATTTGTCACTACTCCAAAAAATTAAATACATTATATTGACTAAAATATTAATGTAAAGAAAGCCAGCTGCATGTGTTTTTTTTAAACATTTGCAGCATCCTATGGCCCTTTTCCCCATTTTATCTACCACAGGGCAGACGCCACGGGGCATTATTATTATTATTATTATTATTATTATTATTATTATTATTATTATTATTATTATTATTATTATTATTATTATATTGCCACGAACGTCGATATAGCATCACCGTGGTGATTTGTTTGACAAAAATCCTCTAGGAATAAATATGTTAGTATAGTCTTATGTGTCTTTTGTTAGCTTATGCACAATGCTTTTCTAACAATGGTTGTAAAATATATCCTTGGTGATGGAGCCTAAGCTAATAATGGGTCGAGCCTTAGCTAACATGCCTTAAGGTAGCCAGAGGAGTCGCCCCCTGCTGGCCATTTGAAAGAATGCAAGTATAAGGCACTTCCTGAAATACGGAGGTTACCTCCCGGTTCGGACATACCACTGGTGATCCAACAGTATATGCCTTTTTTTTTACCAGCATGCAACTACTGTTTTGATCGTCATCAAGGACTTTTTTCACTGTTGGCAAATCTTCATATCGTCTGTGACAACAATGTTTGTATTGATCACATCAGATGTAGTTTTCCAATAAATTCCAACGTTGGCATGTCTGAGTGAGGGCAGGTTTCTACATCTGCCAAGAGGGGGCACTGTTAGACCTTTGGAAACTTATTTTTGCAATTTGCCACTTACCAGCCTCTAATTTTTCATTTCTATTTTTAAACGATAAGAAAAAACAAACACAACATTTACTGTAGTGCATATAGTAAAATCAAAATATTTGCATCACATCTGCATATGTATCAGAGGGCTGCACTGGTGTCTTATTTCGGTAACTGTAAAGCCACAAGAGTGGCATACCCCCTTTTTATTAGGAAATGGTATGAGTTTGTGGAAAATTAGTGGCGTGCTGTTTGTGAGGGCCGGTATATATTCAACAGTGGCATACCAATAAGGTATCATTATGTGCCTCTCAAAGAGAAGCGAGATACTGTGTGTTTAGTTATGCATGTTGACACCATGCATAATGAGCATTTGTTCACATTTTTGCGATTTAGAAAACAGTTACGGCCCTCTGAGTCTGTGCCCTCTCGAATTATGTGTCTGCACATGCAAGCATGTGTCTATTAATATGTATTTCAAACGAGTGGCGCTCTGTGGTTGTATTTGCACTCCACATTTAAGCACTGCATAATGACTCCACGCTCAGTGCGGTTGTTTTCAACAGATTAGTAAAATAATTATGCACATTATAATCAATATAATCAACCACATCAGCTCTCTGACCCCATGAGCCGTGGTGAGGATGCAGCTATGTGCATCCCGTGCATGCGCAAGCGGCGTCGGGTATGCACTCACAGTGCCGTGTGAAACGACGACACGAGTCGTCCTCGGCAGAAGAGGCAGGCGCCCCTCGGGCCAATTAGCAACAAGCGGCATCATCGCTCCAATTTTCATCAACACTGAAACCTGTGGCGTAGCAGTTAGGGCCATTCAATTTTGACCTTTTAATTACAACGTTTCCCATCGGGCCAATCAGTGTCTCTTTGTTAAATGCCACAACACACATCCAAACTGCGTCATCGTGCACAATTGGACAAACAGTGTGAAATGTTACCTGAGCTGTCATGTTTGATGGAAGTACAAACAATAGTTTTCATCCCCACTTGGGGCATTTAACAACATCTTGACATAATTACAATTGTACTACTATTTCTGCTCTTTCTTTCTTTTCCAGACAGGAACATATTGAGAATGTTAAGTTCTTCAAAAGGTTGTAATATGTACAGTTTGTCTTGTGTCAAAACGTTCTGTTCAAGGAAGGTGACATGTTGACTGGGGGTCTCTGTTTGCATTTAGGTGTGTCATCGGGTTTTGAGTGTTTTCTTTGTGTGCTGCAGGTGTGGAACTTCAACGGCCGCTGCCTCCACAGAATGAACGCCGGCCTGGGTCGGGCTGTGGAGATCTCACAGGTCCTGCTGCTGAAGAGGAGTATACTGGTGGTGGGCTGGGAAAGGTGCGTGTATTCAAGTTGGTTTATTATGGAAAACTAAATCTGTGGTGCAAATTTAAGCCCCGGAGGTGAGTCTTATGAGTTTTGAGGCAGTAACATAATCGACTGTGTATATTTGCACGTTGAAAGAGACTGCAAATGAGTGTGTGTGTGTGTGTGTGTGTGTGTGTTTGTGTCCTCTCCTGCAACCTCTGTCTGCCAAAGACTCAGAGCCAACCAGACATCTGGACTCTAATGAGTATTGCTGGCCCACCTCATATTTGTGTGTTAGAGTGTGTGTGTGTGTTTCTCTTTTATACCCACATCACATCTGCTCTTCATCATCATCATCATTTCACACCGAGAGCTGCACTTGTCAGTGAGCTAACATCTCTCTGTCTTTCTCTTTCTTCTCTGCACATACACTCACTCACACACACACACACACACAAACACACGCACACACACACACACACACACTGTCTTGCTCTCTGGGGTGTCACAGCGGTAAAGAGAACATGGATGACAGATCAGCAGCAGTAAAAGAAACTACCGCCGTTAACTTCCTGTTTCTTCTCACAGTTTAATCCACACAGTTCTGTGTTGCATGGCATCTAATTCAAAGTATGCTGCTCATACGATCTCATGCAGGTTGAAATATCTGTGCATAATTTTTTTGGTACACTTCCAACAATAAAAAGTAAATAAAAGTGCATTAAAAGTCATGACTTAACAACATGTTAAAGAAGTGAAACTCATCGCAGGTGTGCTAATATATATACACCAGTTCCCTATGCATTGCGTCTGCTGTAGCAGTGTGGTGTGCAGAAACATCTTCCGTTTTCATAACAAACAATGGCCTTATGCATAGCATGTGTAAAGCAAAGTTTGAATCTGTTACAGGCAAAAAAGGATTTATTTAGGATTATCCTTACAAATGATCCCAAGCATGACTAAATGAAACGTATTAAAGTGAAACTTCCGAGTATCTCAACTCATTTTTGCCATGTTTCTGTGTCTAAAAGACTAATGGGGGGGAAAGCAATTTTTGGAATTGGTCCAGTATTGAGGGACATTGCTGGAACCAGCAGCCGCGAAACGAGCTGCGAGGGCAAGTGAGCGTTGCGTTAGCTGGAAGTGCTGTTTTTTTCCGCCTCAGATTGATATTATAAGTGTCCGACAGCATTATGGAAAGGATCCGACAAAGAGAAGGGGGTCTCATTACCTATCGCTCGATCCCATCTGTCCGTTTGTTAGCCTACTGTGTCCGAGGAGAAGTCTTTTTCTGAAGTCAAATAAACAAGTTTAGACCTCATCCATATTGTTGAAGTCAACTATATACAAGCATCTTATTGAAAATCCTTTAGATAACACTGTGTGTTGATGAACTAGGTTGTGCATCAGCATATACTGTTATGAAAGTCTGTCAGGTTTGTATGTGTAGCGTAGCTTTACACCTTTACACCTTTACGCCTTCCTCACTTCTTACCATCGCCTCCTCTCTGTCTCTCTGTAGGATGTTAACAGTTTTCCGTCTGCACTCCTTCTCGCAGTGTTTTGTTGAACCGTCGGAGTGGAAAGGAGGTGTTCAGCATCGCAGTGATGTGCTCTGTGCCGCATTCCAGCCTCCACAGACTCTGGTCACAGGTGTGTGTAAATGTGTGTGTGTGTGTGTGTGTGTACACAGGATGAACAAGTTTGATAATTCTGTAATTCCCTGTGTTCTCTTTCCTAAAAAAAAAGTGAGGGTCTGTGCAGAGGAAGAAGTAAAATGGAAAGATTGGGGGTGTGGATTAAAGGCTCGGAAACTAATATGAATCTTCAAAAAGCGAGCTTGAAAAATAACCGTGAGCAGTTATCTGCTGATTAAAACAAGTGGTGTTGTTTTCAAAGGACTCGTGCTTCACACGTCACACTGTGTTTTTGTGTGTGTGTGTGTGTGCGTGTGTGCGCACATGTGTATGTGTGCAGAAAGAACATTTTTAAATCAAAAGTACGCTTGTATTGCTTGTAAGTTTGCCTGTACACATAAATGCACACTACACATCAAAATGTAATACTTTAGAATATGTGGTTACATGTTAAAAAAAAGAAGTACAAATCACATTTTAGAAACAGTCAAATTAGACCATTAAAGTAGTAACGGGTATGAGGGAGTTGATATTCTCGAGACTTCCCGTCTGCCTGAACCTTTTTAAGTCAGAGTTCTTCCCTGTCATTTGTTAGCCACACTGATGAAAGATACAGCATTTCATTTCAGAGATCAATATTTATTCCTCAGGGGAACAACAGCTTCCTTTTCCTCTATCCTGAGCTGACATTTGCCTTCACCACAGGCCAACACCTTTACATGTGAGAGCCCATTAATTGGCAAGTTCCGTCCTAATTACATTTTTAATTAGGAGCTGTATTAAAGTGGAAAGATCAAGCAGTATATATGATTAAAAACACCAATATCATAACCGTCTAATAAGAGAAAGATCAAGATATATATATTTCCAATAAAAAGTTATAAACGCTTCTCATTTCACTTATTGATTGGTTTCTAATCCGTCTCTCTCTCTCTGTGGGAGAGATGTCTCATTCGTAGTAGGTTTGATCAGCAGGCGGGTGTTTTTGTGTCTATATTTAATATCACTGAAGGTATTCCTGGTCGGGATCATATAAAATCATACATGACCCAACATTATCCCAAATTACCATCAAATTGATTAGGCAACTGATCAATGGGTTCAGTAGAACCGAATGCAAATGACTCACACATGTGAAATCGGTAGTAGTCTTAACATCACACCAGTGCTTATTGAAATGCAAAAAACACTCGGCCCCTCTGACTAATCTCTGTTTCCAATCACTCTTATTTGTGTCTCACTTCTGTGAGATCATAAAAACTTTGGAGTTTTATTTTTCTATTTTACATTATTTTTGTACGTTTTTGTGGATCGTGGAATTCAACCCTGTGGCACTACATCTCGCTGTCACGTAGAGCAACTCAAAACCTTCATTAACCGAAGGGAACAAAAAAAAAAATTGCAAGTTACATAAAAACAACACAAAAAAGCAAAGCGCCTCAGCATGCAACACTTTCTTAGATGTTTCTGTCTGAAGGATTGAACTGGCAACCCTCCATTTACTGGTCCACTTCTATAACCATCAATCTGCAAACACTCTTCTCCCAATGTGCCCCCAGTATGCTCCTCGGTTTGTGAAGTTGTATCACTTTGACTGTTTCAGTCTGTTAGTCAGCGTGAGTCGAGTGCGGAGGACCTCCTCCGGCCCTCTGGGACGCGTCGACCCCGGAGATAGAGAACGATAAAGTGAAGGGTGGAGGTGGGAAGGTAGATAAGAGGGGAGGGAGAAACGGTTTGGAAGGCAATCAATAGGAGCCAAACAAAACCACCATTCTGGAGCTACTTTGTGAACTTGGGAACTTCTTCCAAGTTCACTCCCCAATTTCTTTGTCGGTGTGTTCTTCACCTCTTTCTGCCTGCTTCCTCTTTTCATCCCAGTCTCCAACTGACACTCCCTGTTCCCCTCTGTTTATTTATTATTATTTTTGTACCTCATCTCCCTAGTTAGCTGCATTTCGCCCCCCCCCCCCACACACACAAACACACACATGGCCCCTCGCTGTACCCTCCACCTCCAATTTAATCCAAATGCCCAATTTAAATTGTGTTTATTAAAGCTCTCTCAGTGGGAGTGAGGAGAAATGAGACGCAGTACTTTCTGTCTTTCATCTGTGTGTGTGTGTGTGTGTGTGTGTGTGTGTGCAGGGGTGGGGAGAGAGTCTAAAATATTGTATGTTGTTGTGTTTGAAGTTGTGTTTATTTGCATGTCTCTGAAATGTGACAGTGTGGTTGCATTTTCAGGCTTAAGCCAAATCACTTTTTGTTAATTGACAAAAACAGAAGCTGTGATTTCATATTTTGAACACATATCTGAAATTTATTTCTCTAACTCTGATTAATACAGATGATTAATGTCATAAATAATACATATATATATGTATAATTTTTTTACAAGCAGCACTCACTTTGATTGTTTCCTAAAGTGAGACAAAAGATGAAACCAGTATCTTGTTCATGAGTTTTTGTCATGAAGTTCTGCAACTAATCTCTTATCCAGAAACAATACAATTATGTAAATCATTAATAAATTCCTCCTGTGTTTTACTACGCTGTCAACGTTGTTTCCACATTCATGTAGTCGCACACGAAAGCGAAAGGTAGATGTGAACTAGCGCCGTGTTATTTTCTACTATCTCCGGTAATTCTTTCTTCCACAAATCCGTCGCTCACAAAGACGGCGTCTAAAAGCGCTGACGCATTAGTTTCACTTGCCAGCACATTTCTTCAGGGTTGCAGTGACTAATGCGGTTTTCACATCAAAGCACACGTGCTGCCAAATTATATGTTAGTTATGTGCCAAGTGAAAGCAATGGTGGCATCAAGGCCGCCAATGACAAAAGTCAATTTAAAGTTTTGTTGGACACACACATGCTTGGGATTCTCAGGCAAGTTTGTGTGTGAATGTGTGTGTTTGTGTCTTAAGTTGAATCAAGTTGCAGCAGGAGCATTTGGCTGATGTGGGACTGAAGTCTCCTCATCCATATTCAGAGTCATCTAGGTTCCGCTTGGCTGCTCACACACACACAGCCGCACACATGCACGGATGCACGCACACACACACACACACACACGCACGCACAGAAGTATTTTTTTGGAACCATCAAAGAGCCACACTGTTGCACTGAATAATATGTTCCTTCATTTTTTTATTTCACTTTTTTGTTAGGGGTGTGCATTTTTGGTCCCCACAGTGATGAGAGTCTGTGTGCACTCAGGTAAACGTCCCCACCGCGATAGATGTACAAGAACACACACACAGATGTATTTTTTTGGAGCCATCAAAGTCACACATTTTTCAAAAGGATTTTTCTATAATTGCATTTTTTTGGTAGGGGTGTGCATTTTTGGTCCCCACAGTGACGAGAGTTTGTGTGCACTCAGGTAAAAGTCCCCACCGGGATAGAAGGACAAAAACACACACACAAACTAAAAAAAAGAAAAAAAAGCATTTTTCAAAAATTGCATTTTTACAAAAAAGCATTTTACAAAAAAGCATTTTACAAAAAAGCTTTTTTTTTTTAAATTGCAATTCAAAAATTCTTCACTTTTTTTGGTAGGGGTGTGCATTTTTGGTCCCCACGGAGTCTGTGTGATAGAAGTACAAGAACACACACACACACACACACACACACACACACACACACACACACACACACACACACACACACACACACACACACACACACACACACACACACACACACACACATAGCCTGATAAAAGTCCCTTATATACAGATTCTGGCCTTGGGCTGCGTGAATAATGCAAGCGACCCACGCTCTCATAAACTTTACCCCCCCCCCCCCCCCCCCCCCCCCCATATCCAGCACACTCACATATCTCATTAACTCCCACTGTTCAACTGTCGAACCACCTGATGAGATTCCTGCCTCATCTTATAAACCCACGCAACTTTTTCTAACACATGTATAATGTATATTATTTGAAAAGCACTTTCTCTTTAGGTGAATGTTGTGTCGTGGAACAGTTGGTAGCTGAGGACGGATGTTGAGCTTCATCATCTTTAAAGTGTTTTTTAGTGGCTGGCTTGCATGATTCCGCAGCATGAGGAAAGTAAAGTAAAGGGCGGGGGGAGGGGTGGGGGGGGGGGGGGGGGTGTTGATGCAGAGTTTGTGCTAATTGTTCATATTGTTTTGAGACTGTGTGCAAATTTTCTTTCTGTTTCAATGAACTTGGTTAACATGAAAGCCTGTCAGTTTAAGCAGCGTTTTGGGAGTACAAAAAAGCCAAATAGCAATGTGCGAGTTCATCCTAAGCCCTTGCACTTTGTTCCGTCTCGTCTCTCATGTGTGCAGGAAGCTATGATGGAGAGATTATAGTGTGGAACAACGGCACAGAAAACGCTTTGAGGAAACTGCAACCACTTGCTGAACTCGAAGAAGGCAAGAAGTCTCACTTACAGATGCAACTGAATTCTACAAATTTACGATCTGCCTGTGATCTGTCTCTCTTATTTATTCTTCATTTTTCAAATCTTTGCTCAACTCTGATATTCTAGGTCATGTCTCCGATTCCCAGCTCGGTGTGAATGGCGAAGAAGACGCTGATAACTCCACTGCAATCACTAGATTGTTATTCATACCAGGACGCGCGTCTGCAGATATAGCTACAGGTAAAGTATAACCGGAGTAATTTGTTAAAATACGTTCCGTAAGATGTGGGACATGGCATAATGTTTGAGTAACAATGTTAGGAAATTGCCAAAATGAAATCAGGGAATTCCTTTTTACCCTTTGCTCTTTATTGCAACATTTCCAGCAGGTGGTGCAGACTTGGTGTCCTGTGGAGGTTCAGGTGTGGTGCGACTCTGGAACACCATCCACAGCCGTCTGGTGGGACAGTTCACAGCTCACAACAGGGACTTGGGGTCAATCGTTACGGCTGTCAGCCCCTGTGGAAACTATTTAGTCACAGCTGATAGGGAGGGAAGGCTCAAGACTTGGGACATACAGGTAGGTGTTTGTAGCACATGCATGTATAATATATATCGTATTATTTCAGCTGCATGAACCACACTGAAAGCACATGCCACCCTGAGGTTTTTGTAGACTGAAAAACAAGCGAGAGAGATGGAGGCTGGTGAACACCGAGCCAGACGGAGGGTCAGAGATCAAGAGACAGATTGTCGTACACAATGGAGAGTGATCCTCCAGATTTCTGTTCGATCGGGCATATTGTTCACTCCTCAAAATGACAGACAGTGCTGTCGGAGTCATTTTGAAGCCTCAGTATCTTGCCCGAGTGCAAGCAGACCAGTCAATCATTTAGAAAATCTCCACTGATACAGCAGAAGGAGGTAATGTCCCCGTCCTCTTTGATATTCTGTTTTCAACTTGAGAAGCAGTTTGAATGAATGGAAGGAGTGTAGTTTGCAATTTGTCCTCTATTTAATATACATCAAATGTGTAAAAATGTGTATCCATGACACTTTCTGCCAAATCCCCTCCACTAGAAGAAATCCCTAATTCCAGCCTATAGTTAGCTGATTAGAAATCCACCTCAGCTCACACTTTGCACACAAAACCTTGTTGAAGAGTTTCTGATGCCTCAGAAATTTGCCTTTTGACTCTTGATTACGAAGACTTGGGATCGCACCAACGGTACAAGGCGTAGCTGCATCACTGTCATGCTCATAATCGCAGTCAAAGAACACCCTCTCGGGTATTATTGCCACAATATTCAGAGCTCAAATCTCTGTCACAGTTTATAAGTGGGGATGAATTCAGATGGGTGCGTCTCATTTGGCTTCAAGTTTAATTTATGGAGATGTATGTATATATGTAGCAGAGTTGAAGAAGTTGGACAAGCTCAGTGCTCTGGTAGAAATCCTGTCCTTTGGCAAGTTTGGAGAATGCTGCGCACTCGGCTGGATGACGAACAGAGGCAGGACTTCACAGTTCAGTGCCGGGTCTCGTCTTGACATGTTGCTGTGCACTGTGATTTTTCATATGACACAACGTGCAAAGTAAAGTAAGCATTTGTGTTCATGACAAAAATGTCTTGCAGCATAAAAGATATCGCCAAAGGTCACGTTTTCAATGTTTCCTCTCAACAAACTGTCCTATTATAGCTTAGCAAAATGTAACTACATTACTGATGACCCTTCAAGAAGTTAATGAGCTCTCTAGTTAGTGCTAATATAATATCCCGGGGACATTTTTTTTTTGTTTCAGCTTCTATCTGAAATCAAGCACCTAATTGTTTCAAAGATCATAAAAAATTTAGTAACTGGTACCGTGAGAGAAGGGAAAGCTGGACAGGCATAGTAACAACACCTGAGGGGGTTAGCGTTTAGCAGCCGTACAATTATATAAATGTAATGCATGTTTTTGTACATCCAGCCATAGCATAGCTTCAGTAACCCGCTGCTTTGCCCCTCTGTCCCTGCAGCAGTATTGTCTCGAGCCACATGACGGAATAACCAAAGAACCTCCAAAACTGCTGCGTAGTTTCCGCCCACACCTCGACCGTGTGACTCACCTGGAGATGTGTCTCCATGGCGACAGGCTCCTCGTTCTCTCAGCATCATCCGACTGCAGCGTGGTCCTCAGCTACCTGCCCGGAGAAATCGTCGGCCTGTTCGGACAGGTATACAAACACACGCACGCACGCACGCGCACGCACACACACACACACACACACACACACAGGTCATTTACGTGCACTGCAGTGGCTTGAAACGCACAACACAGCCTGCATGTGAGCAAAACATAGTTTAGGATGGCAGCGATATTGTTCAGCTCCACCCTGTCAAGGTAGCCGCCTTTAGATCCTCCCATTTCAAACGTACAGCGGCGCAGGCTGGCTCTGATAAAGACTTTACCTCCCACTCTGCAGCCTGCTGGTGGGTGGCAGCATCCAGTTGACGAAATGGATGTGAAACCCAGCATCAAGCCATGGTTAGGCGTGTGTGTGTGTGTGTGTGTGTGTGTGTGTGTGTGTGTGTGCGCGCGCCCGGGGCGGTGACTGCTTGCCGTTGCTTCATTTCAGTTTGCCTCAGGCACACACACACACATGCGCACACAGACACACATACACACACAATCCCACAAATATAGCACAACATAAAGAAGAACATGCTTGAAAGATGGATAAAAGCATACATTTATGTACATCTTTGTAAAGTTTTTGCAATACAAAGTAATAAGCATGTGATGATTCCCGTGGAGCAACACAAACTAACGAGCTGGTGGACAAAGAAAGCAGCTTGTTTAAATCTAGTTTGTGTTCACTTTTAGTGTTTTATGCCACATTTCTTTTTCATAAGATAGTGCTGTTAGATCCGTCTGTGTAACTTTTATTAGAGGTAAATAAATACTACATCCATATTCAGCATTTCGGTTTTTCAAAGGACACACTGTCAATTATGAATATGTTTTGGAGCAGGGAGAACATACAGCGACTCTCGTTGAAAGGCTTCCCACTCCAGTTTGATGAGCGTTCCTCTGGCAGACTGGGCTGCAAGTCCTGAAATCCACACGACACCCAGCTAATCTGCGGATTCAAAGTGGCCCTCTTGTGGTCACAAGGTCATCCCGCTCCGAAAACCAAATGTTCTGGCTGTTTTGCTTTCTTCACTGCTGTCCATCATTCGTAGGAGGAGCAGTGGTGCTTGGAGAGACCCGGACATCTGCAGCCACAGCAGGAACCAGAGCGAGACCAGGGAGGGCAGGGAGGGAAGAGGTCACCTCCAGCTCCCAGGGAGACGCTCCCCGACCCGGGACCCGACACCTCTGCAGAGCGTGGAGAGGTCGGGGTAAAAGACGAGGGTGAGGACTTTGGGGCGGCTGCAGGAGTGGACGGAAGAAAACACTTATCCGGGTCAAGGGTCGAGTCTGTCTAGACGAGAGGGCATTGTGTCTGTGTTGAACACCTTCAGCTTAATTTTCACAGCTCATGTCCACTGTCTGGTAAAGATGCACCGTGCTATTGAGGGATTGAAGATCCCTGCTTTTGAGTGGGATTCTGGAGGAACAACCGAAACATTTTTATCATTCTATGTTTTTCTTTATGTTATTTGCTTCAAGTCGATTGAAAAAAAAGAGTGTCATAACAGTTATACTAAAGAGAACTTAAGCCATTGTCTCCCTTGTATTCAGTGAGGAAAAACACCACTAAATTGCAGCCTTTTCCCCATTTTATGTCGATGCCTCAGGACAGTGTGGTGTGTAACAGTGAATAGTTACGGCTGCCTTTCACAACCACAAAGAATGAAATAGCGTTTGTGATGCTCCCAATTCTATGTTGTGTATGCTTAGAGACAGAAAGAAAGAAAGAAAGAAAGAAAGAGCTCGTATTCAACATCTTTTTTTGTTGGGGGAAGTTAGAGAGTGCCTTTTACGGTTTGAAAGTGGTTGCGCTGTTGTCATATAAATGTCAGTAAAAGTTGGCAGTCCTCGCCAGAGTTTTCAAAGTCAGTCCTCCCATTCATTGCCAATGGAGTAACCTCCGGCTGGTTCATGCATTTGACATTGGGCATTAGAGGTTTTTATGTTCTGGCCTCTCGACATTTCTGAGATGTATTTTCATGCCCTAAATACTGATGGTGTTAATGTGAAGTTAGAAAGGTCTGATTATAATCATTAAACCACACACACACACACACACACACACACACACACACACACACACACACACACACGTACTGTGACTGTCATTTTTGTCCAGAAGTCAAGGGATCATTCAGTGTTTTTAAGTGTATTTATGCTTCTCAAAAGGAATACAAGTATCCAGATTATCTGATGAAAGATCTTCTGAGCTTTTATTTTAGAATTGATTTCCCGTATATTGAGAAACTGCAGCAAGAAGAGGCGTCGACGAGGGCCGACGGCTCGGTGCTCGGTTGTGTCCATCCGAAGGTTTTTAACCAGGCACCCGCCTCCCGAAAGTTATTAGAATTAGGTAGTAATATAATACATACGTTTTTACTACTGATACGTCTTTTACAAAAATGTCTTGAAATATTCGAAGTGAGAAAATCTTAGAAATAGACAATAATGTAATATTTTGCCAGTTGAATCCAGTTGTTTTCTGGATATTAACCCATTCCACCTTTTTTGTTCCTTTTGTAATACATGTATTGTCTCAAATATCCTTTCCATAGAGGGATTATATAAAGGTGATCAAGTATGTGCATGCGTATTTGAGTTTACAGTTAATTCAATTCCTCCCATGCATTGAGGAAATGCATGTTTGGTCTGGCATTCTTTAGGTAACACTCGTGGACTTCTTGCTTCTTCACAGGATATTGTGTTTGTTGCGGATACCGCAACGAACAACACTTTGAGCATTCACATTGTCACATTTTCATACTAGGTACAACTGTGGCTAATGGGAATGTCATTACCTTTTCAGGTAAAAGGTCCTAAAGCAAAGTATTAGCCAAATTACAATTTTCACCTGATGATTGCACTAGATAAAAAAAATCAGTAAACCACCAAAGTTATTACAATTGATCCTGAGGGGGACATAAGTGTCTCTCGTTGTAATTCTGCATCTCTCCAATCTCACTTAAAATAATAAATGTGACGGCGGTGCGAGAAGAAATGTCAATAAATCACTTAAATCATGAGTATAAATCCTTGGAAGGCCATGGATATCTGGACTAAAATGTGTACCAATCCATTGTGGCAGATGTTTCATTCAGTCAGTGAACGTGATCGCCATATTTGACCATATTTGACCATATTTGACCATATTTGTTGAGATACTTCCGTCTGGATGGACAGACGGGCCGACATTGTCGCATAGAGCCACACCAAGAATCTGTCCAAGAAAAAATGAAAGTCAGGTGTAATATTTAACTGTAATGAGGCAAGGAGAAAAAAAGTTATCAGGATTATAACCTAAGCTACACATATTCCTTACATGACCATAAAAATGTAGGCAATCAAAGGAACAATGTGATTTTAATCTACACTGGAATAGTTTTCTTCGGGATAATGATAGTGGTAGATGTGGAGTAGAGAGTGTATTTAAGTGTCTAAGTAAGCTTAAGGGCAGGTCAAATGACAATGGACTCCAATTTTCTGAAAAGTGTGAACTGGAGGGAAGGTCCCCACCAGGACTCTACTGGGGGAATCAATACTGCCATGTGTGTGTGTGTGTGTGTGAGAAAGAGAGAGTGTACTGTACTGAGCTCATCAGAAAAGTTTGTGTGGTTGATTTGGTGGAAGAGCCAATTGGCAAGTCTACACTGGGCAGCCAGCCAGCTACTAGGCATGAGGTGAGGAGAGGGAATAGCCTCACTCCATCATCAGCTGAGTGTGTGTGTGAGAGAGAGAGAGAGAGTGTATATATATGTGTGTGTGTGTGTGTGTGTGTGCGCAAGTCTGAATTGCCTCAGTCCATCAGTGCAGCCATTTACCGGTGAGTGAGAGCGTCAGGTCTGTTCCGCTCACTCCATCACTGTGTGTGTGTGTGTGTGTGTTTTTTTGTTTGTTTGTTTGTTTGTTTGTTTGTGAGCAATAGAGAAGTCATGGATATTGATGGGTCTGGGCGCTCAGTCTAATCTCTGCGGCAACACAAAGTACTCTGGTATCCACAGGAGAAATAAGACACGCTGCTCTCTGACACACACACACACACACACACACACACTTACAGAGAAAAATGTAATCTTTGCGTTTTGACACCGCCATAAAGATCACTTGAAATTATAACAAACTAGATTAAGAGAGTGAATATTGGGAACAAATCTAATAACCAATCAAGATTGTGAAATGTAAAAGTCTTTAAATTAAGCAGCAACTTCTCACACACACACACACACTCAATGGAGGCGGAAAAGCAATTACGAGCAGGCAGGTTGATTTTGATTTTAATTGGAGCTCTTGCTGTGAGCTCCACCTGTTAACAGCCAACACACATCAATGTGGAGTCGTCAGTTCTGCAAAACCCTTTTGCTCATTTTTAGAGAAATTCCTGCTGCCCAAAAACCAGTTCCTCCTCAAAGTTCTAGTAATTAATTGGCTGAATAGTTTTAGTGCGAAGGCGCTGATTGGCAATAGTTAGTCAAATGTGTTTTATTATGATTATGATTTTTTTTTTTGCAGAAGTTTTCACCAACGCATTGAAGAAACTTAACGTGGAATCAGATTTCCACTCACATCCAGCGCTTTCGTTTTGATTTCACTGCACGGTGTCTCGCTTTCCACCGTATTCACGTCTCCTTTTCATAGTGACGGTTCCAGCCTCTGGGCTTATCCTAATTTTCGGCGAAATCGTCTCCTATACTTGAGCTTCATGCACTAACAAATGGAAGCATTTGTCAGCATAGTTCTATTTCTTCAAAGATTCAGATTCACACGTTTGCTTTAAGGTTTGATGAAAATCCTGTAACGTGATCTTGAAGACATTTTTATAGTTTTTCGGCTGCGAAAGGAGCGGTTACGTAAAGATGTATTCATTCGGCCAAGGTTTCGTTCATTTGGTAAGGTTTAGAAGAAATAATCATAGTACTGTTTAGAAAAAAATCATCATAGTAAGGTTTAGAACAAATCATCATAGTAAGCTTTAGAAAAAATGATCATAGTAAGGTTCAGAAAAACATGTGAGTACGGAAAACTAAATAACATATAACTAAACACGTCGCGGACGCTCCCCTTCAGTGCACCATAGTCGTTCTCACTGTTTGTATTTATGAAGTGTATTGTAATTATTGTATTCACGACATTGTGTGATCTTTAACATTGTAGATTTAAATTCAACCATCATAACGTTATCCATTGTTTTGATGGAGGAGCAAATTATCTTTTGGTAACTTAATAGTGTTTCAACTCACTACCGTCCAAGCAGAGCCTGAATGCTTTTTTTTCATATGTGATGTGCAAATGTACATACATGATCAATTCAGTCATTAGTTTCTTCTCCCTCATCCTTGTTATTATCCTCCCTCGAAGCCCAAAACATCTCAGACTGATGATGGATTCTAATGACTGATCCCAAAGTCGTTATCTTAATGTGAGCTCTACAGCACATGCACACACACACACACACACACACACACACACACACACACACAGAAATAGAAACAACACAGACACAAACATGGCCACTTGAATATGATGCGGCACATTACAGCCACCTCCTCTCCTCTTCAGCTACAATTCAAAGTAGGTCCGGTGAGCAACGTGTGCACCAAAAATGCCCAATTAATCTAATTCACTGTGTGTAAAATATGGAACCAGAGCATAACTGTTCTGTGCTGAACGAGTGGAGTTAAATTGCTCGGAAATGGGCTGATGATGCTAGCCTGCGTGCCCCTGAGCCTGTGGCAGTGTTAGCATTTCAAATTGAGTTACACGCTAAACAAGCAAAGCGGTGCGCGAGTGCTAACTCATCTGTTTATAGCCGGGTTTGTTCTCTCTATGAGCGTGTGTGTGTGTGTGTGTGTGTTTATCTGCCTCTGCTCCTTTGTTTTAGTAATATGAAAACAAATTACATTCCTCTGAATGCGTGTGTTTGGGTGTACCAGAGAGAGGGTGTGAAGGTGTGTGTGTGTGTGTGTGTGTGTGTGTGCGTACTCTTATTTCCTCCCGTCCCCCTGCAGGAAACGCTCATCATGTAAATCAGTGAGCTATTAGGAGCTGGCTCCTCTTCCTCTGCTTTCTGATGAAGATGAATGCCAACCGAGCCAGTGATGAAGGAGAGAGGAGAAGAAATGAGATGAACTGAATGTGATTAAAGTGCACTGCTGTACGGTGCCTCTTAGTGCAGGTGTGTGTGTGTGTGTGTGTGTGTTCACATAATTTGCATGCTCAGTTCAGTAGTGTCAGTCAGCTTAGTTTTTGAGGCGATGGGATTCAAGTTGTGGGAATCACATCACACATGCGCACACGCTGTAAACGTCGCAATAATGTGTGCATGAATCTCGATGATCATTCGTGTGAGTCTATCTATCATAAAAAAACATTCATATAATTTATGTTACCATTAAGTTGCAATCCCACAGCTCACGTACATATTGCCGCCAGAGAATTAGGTTCATTTATTGGCAATCAGGCTTCCTTATTGCAGTATAATTACCATAAATCAAATTTACATTTGTCATGTAATTTAGTACTCATCTTGGTATTGCCTGTTAATTTTAGCATCCACTGCAAATAAGATTTATTGTCATACAGATTAATAACTGGAACACACACACACATACACATGTACCTCCCACGCATGTCTCAAGGGAGCTATCATAATGCCACTACAGTGTGTGAACATTTGACACTTTGGATACAATATTTCACCCCTCGGTGTTCACTTCGGCGACCCCGCATTCTTTTACTCGTCGTTTCTCGCGTGCTTCTCAGCCAGCGAGTGTTGTGACTCAGATACGTAGATTGTTGGGATGCACTGCGAGAACTCGTCCACAGGACCGATGTCACCACAACACCCCCACACTGACTTTCACTGACTGGTGAAATGTTTCAGGCATGTTTCAGGCATGTGTCTCGAAATAAACGTGATTTTCTTTTTTAGACCACATCTAGAGACTCTAATTCCCTCTAAATGCAGCGTGCGCTGTATGTTCATCGTGGACACCTTGAGGCAGGGACAAGAAACTTCTGTCACAGTAAAACAAGCCATAAATACACAGTGTCTTTAAATAACTGCAGCCTTTGTCAAGTAAATATCACAACAAATTAAAGAAAGACTTTGCACACTTTCTGATCATTGTTTATGCAGACCGTCTGGTGTTTGGTGTGGCCTGTCAGTGATAGATCACACACACGCACTCATTGGTTGATCAAAACTGTATTTCTCCATTCATCAAGTATTAGCAAAGGTCATGTCCGCTATGTTTCAGAGCTCTTTTTTAAAATTGTTTTAACTCTCTTCCCTTTAATTCTGTCCATAATCATAAAGCTAGTAAATGTTGTGATGATGTAAAACCAAGATACAATGATACTTATGTAATAAACTTCACTTGTTCCTTATTAGCTGGGAAGAGGGGGAAATCGTTTCGGGCTATTTTTTTGAATATTATTGGAATGAATCGGTATATACTTCACACATAAAGTTAAAAGAAATATTTGTTATTTAAATGATAAGAAAATAGAATGAAATAATATGTGAAGCCTTTCAATTTTTTCTCTCTCACAAAATTAACAGCTGAACTGCCTCTACTGTTGTGCCTTCAGTGTAACTTTATCATCTGTATTCAAAATATTATCTGTCCAATAACAGTACGTTTTCACTGATTTTAATTAGCTCCAGAAGTTGAGGAAACTATTAATTTATTAAAGAAAGTATAGCCAAGAGGTGTTGATAGAAAAAAGAATCCGGAAACAGATGCAAACTGTAAAAATATACAGTAAGACAAAGCACAACCAATTTGAATACATCTGTTGAGGAAGGATAAATAACACAGAAGAGCTGAATCTTAATCCTCAATCTGCCATGAAGACGGATATGAAGACGAGTGCTGGCAGCTGACCGTGACATAACTCCAGATGTCATATTTTCATATGCAAAAGCATACTGGCTAATTCAAAGTAGTTTTAGGTGCAGCGTTAGTCTATTAGCCTTTTCTTGCATTTTGATTTAACTCATATTTCATCGCATTTCTTAATTATTACAAATATATGTTGTACTTTCCCACAGTGGCTGCCAT
Source organism: Cyclopterus lumpus (assembly GCF_009769545.1). NCBI lineage: Eukaryota > Metazoa > Chordata > Actinopteri > Perciformes > Cyclopteridae > Cyclopterus > Cyclopterus lumpus. The sequence goes on along the minus strand of NC_046978.1, from coordinate 14,239,006 downwards.
TTTGCCAATGCATACTTTGCTGGCCGTGAGGTGACAAACACAGCAACATTGAACAAAGAACATTCGTCAATGTTTTTGCTCCGTAGCTGACACCATGTGATTTCAGTAATAACCCCGGGCTTGTGGGCTGGTAAGTATTATGGGATCTATAGTTGATTGAAAACAACTGCATTGTTTTCTTCCTTTGTGGGTTTTCTATAACGTTCTGTTTGCTTACATTTTGATCTGTTGCTCTCCTGAAGGTTTCTTCCCTTTCTTCCATGTGAAAGGTTGTCTTTGGGGAGTTTTTCCTGATCCGATGTGAGGTCCTGGGACAGGGATGTCGTATGTGTACAGATAAAAGCCCCCTGAGGCTTTCCAATCTATACGAAATAAACTGAATTGAATTGAATTGTGGGTTCTCTCCGGGCTCTCCGGCTTCCTCCCACAGTCCAAAGACATGCTGCAGGTTAATTGATCTCTAAATTGCCCATAGGTGTGAATGTGAGAGTGAATGGTTGTATGTCCCTACATGTGCCCTCGATGGACTGGCGGCCTGTCCAGGGTGTCCCCTGCCTTCGCCCTATGTCAGCTGGGATAGGCTCCAGCGCCCCCGCGACCCTAATGAGGATAAGCGGTATTGAAAATGGATGGATGGATGGAATTGAATTGAATCAATAAACCTGCGTATATGCCTGCTCACTACTCTCCTTCCTACCTGTCTTCCTATTTGTGTGTTTTTAAAAACAGGGGATTTAACACAAATGTTGCCTGAATGAGTTTTTCATTGCATTATGGCCAAAGCCACACTTGGAAAAATGGAAATGACCAGGTATTATATTTTTTATGGGAGGCAGGGAGAGAGAGAGAAGGGAATAGTGAGGAGAGGCTATTCAACCCATTCTAGCATTTTATATACAGGAACTACAGCATTATGAATGCCGATCACTCAAATCAGGCTTATGTGCTGTGTTATTGTCACCCTGGGAGGAAGGAGTGTGTGTGTGTGTGGGTCAGTGTGTCCGTTAATGCACCTCGTCTGAACAGTAAATTAATGCATGACATGAAAGGAACCCCCCAAAAAAGTGCTATGAAACTGTATATCATATTGAGTGTGTGTGTGCATGACTACATTTATATACCCACCTGAGTGTTTTATGTGTGTGTGTGTGTGTGTGTGTGCGTATCTGGCTTGAATCAGTGCAGGAGGGTCGTTTGACTTACAGCAGGAAGATGCATGCGATCAGAATGCTAAGCAGCCGTTTTTAACCGTCTTAATATTGAAAAGGGTGTAAGGCAATAAATCCACTTTGACACTGTGTGCTGCTTCCCTGGGGTAGGATGCTACTGATCAGCAGGTGCACACACACTACGGTTGTAAATACTGATGCCCTCACGAGTCAAAACAGGTTTCCTTTACACTTTATCTACTCGAGTCTGCCAAACGTAGGGCAGAGGAAGAGGATGTATAACGTATGTAAAACGAGGGGAAGCGTGGTGCGGACTGAGAAAAAAGGACTTGGGGTGTTATGGAAGAAAAAAACATATTAATGGAAAGAAACAAGTAAAGGACTAGCCGATGAGAGGAAACAAGAGGGCAGAGATGAGATGAGAAGAAGAGAGGACAGAATCAGGAGATGGAGAAAGATGGAGAAAGAAGGAGGATGAGAGGTTGACTGGCGGATAGAAATGGGGGAAATGGAGAGGTGAAGGACATGTGAGAGTGTTGAGAGGTTAGTCAGAAAGGGGCAAAAGAGAAATCGTAGATAAACAGCGAAAGAGAGGATGGAATTGAGGTGAGTAGAACACACACTTTTACTGTATGTGTGTGTGTGTGTGTGTGTGTGTGTTTCACCAGCTCATAACACCACACTAATCTGCACATGACAGTTGTCGTTTCTTTACCCTTCTCCATCAACCATGTGGTATTTTTGTCGAGACACACTGTTGAGCTTTTTGACTCTTTTTGTGTTGTTTAAAAATATTTTCAAACATCATTTTAGTTAGAAAGCCTGGCAGCTATGGGTTTGATGTTGATGTCTATCCTCACATCTAGTGTGAAGGTAAGTTGTCGCCCACACGAAAATAAACTTGAGTATCCATATTCTGTGCACGGTCCCGCTGCGAGCACAAGTAGTTGGGACCTAAACATCCAGCGGTAAAGATCCCATGCCATCTATAGGCAGTTCAGAATAGAGAATGGCATAAATATTTATATATTATTACTATTCTGGTACCATACGGCTCTCTTCTTCTCCTTAAGGCCACAGTGAGCTCTTCAAAGCAAATGGATTTCTGAGTACTTTAACATATATTATAAAGCCCTGCATTTTTTAAAAAGCCTGTATTGTGTGTGTGTGTGTGTGTGTGCACTTGCATAGTCCACATTGTCTTTGAATGCTGAAAGCCCTTTGACTGAACTACTTCAGTGTGGAAATCTATGGAATAGTGCACCTGAACTGGGAGAAATTGACTGCTCCGGGCTGGTGGCTTAACTCCTTTCAGGCTCTCCGGACACAGCCGCTCACTCGTGTGTTGGCTCAGAACGCGGTGTGACAGTTTGGCCCCGTGGTCACATCCCCATAACTGATATCCCCTAATAATCTCCATCCTCTTTCCATTCAGCCGTTAACTGGAAGCATGTGTGTGTCATGAAAGTATTATAGGGTGTGCGCGTGTGTTTAAAGGCAGAGATAAGAGGGGAAAAGCATGTTGTGTGACGAAACATAAGACAAATCCCAAATACGCAATATTCACAGATTTTAGCCGAGATTCAAAAATGTTTTCATGCGACTGAAATATTGAAGCCCTCCACCTGCCTGCAGCGTATATATCTTTTTCCAACCTCTCCTCACCTTCTGTTCAAGGTTTTTAAAATTCTGGACAGGATCTCTCCGTTCATATCTCTCTCACTTTCTTTCTTTCTTATCTCCTTCCTCCTGTGCCCTTACACCCCTCCACGTCCTCTTTCTCTCCCCCATATCCTGTCTATCATTTCTTCCTTCCTCGGCCCGGGTAATCTCCCTCTATACTGCGTCTCACTCGTTCTCTCTCATCTTCCATCCGTCCTTTTAATCCACTCTCTGGCTGCAGCTTGTTTCATTCTCTCTCTTCGTCCTCCCTTCTCCTCTTCCCCATGTCCGTGCATCTGTAGCACCCCACTCCCCCCCTCTCTCTCTCTCTCCCTCCCTCACTCTGTGTGTGTGTGTGTGTGTGTGTGTGTGTGTCTCTCTCCAATGGTCCCTCTCTCGCTGTCTGTTCTTCCATGAAATTAAAGCGCTCTAAGCTGCTGTTTAATCAGAGCCTGTTTGGGAAAGTGCTGCGATGACAGAAATTGTCCATCCCGAGTCTATGTATTCATGTATGTTATACTGTGAGTGTGTGTGTGTGCGTGTTTGTGTCCATGACTTTAATTATAAATGATGAAGAGATAGTAAATAGCTTCATGTTGCCAAGTTTCTCCATGTGTTTTTGCCCATGTGTATCTGTGGTGAAAGATGTGATTAGATGGCCATTAATCCATAGATAATCAGTATCAGCAGGTGGTGTGGCCTGATACAGTGACAGTTAACACAACATCTGAATTGTTTACTGGTGGAGGCTGGATACATGAACACAGATCAGCAAAGCTAATTAAATACCATTTCCCACCACTAAACAGTGTTGGATGTGGTGTAACTGGGGAAGGGAAAGCAGGATTGGAGCCTGAGAGCTGGTGAAAGAGAAGATTTAACACACTATTGTGCATGATTTCTTTGCCCATGTCTTTCCCCCATATCTTTATATCTTTCCCCATGTCTTTACACCCCATGTCTTTCCTCATGTCTTTCCCCATGTCTTTGCCCATGTCTTTACACCCCATGTCTTCCCCCATATCTTTCCCCATGTCTTTGCCCATGTCTTTGCCCATGTCTTTGCCCATGTCTTTGCCCATGTCTTTCCCCCATATCTTTATATCTTTCCCCATGTCTTCCCCCATATCTTTATATCTTTCACCATGTCTTCCCCCATATCTTTCCCCATGTCTTTGCCCATGTCTTTCCCCCATATCTTTATATCTTTCCCCATGTCTTCCCCCATATCTTTCCCCATGTCTTTGCCCATGCCTTTCCCCCATGTCTTCCCCCATATCTTTCCCCATGTCTTTGCCCATGTCTTTCCCCCATATCTTTATATCTTTCCTCATGTCTTTCCCCCATGTCTTTCCCCCATGTCTTCCCCCATATCTTTCCCCATGTCTTTGCCCATGTCTTTCCCCCATATCTTTATATCTTTCCTCATGTCTTTCCCCCATGTCTTTCCCCCATGTCTTCCCCCATATCTTTCCCCATGTCTTTGACCATGTCTTTCCCCCATATCTTTATATCTTTCCTCATGTCTTTCCCCCATGTCTTTCCCCCATGTCTTCCCCCATATCTTTCCCCATGTCTTTCTGTCTTTCCCCATGTCTTTCTGTCTTTCCCCATGTCTTTCCCCCATGACACTGATCTGTTTTTGGTGCTAAAGGGAATAGTTTGACACTTGACACTTTCTTCCAGAGAGTTGGACGAGGAGATTGATACCCCTTTGATATGTTTGTGCATTTGGTACAGAGCTGGGACCAGGAGGTGGTTAGTTTAGCTTATTGTTTTGTTTGTGTTCATATTAAATATGATACAATGTGTGAATTAGTGAACTTTAGAGGCACTGGTGATTGGATTGTGGGACTTTGGGCCAATTCCACCTGTTCCATTATTTATGCTAAGCTAAACTATGCTAAGCTGAGCTATGCTAAGATAGGCTATGCTAAGATAAGCGATATAACAGTGGCATTGGTCTCTTCCTCTTACCCTTGGCTAGAAGGCAAAAAAAAAATTTTTCCAACATAATATAGACAGAGTTGACAGAGGTGACTAATGTTAATACTAGTGCTCTTTTAAAATGGAAGGTGTTGTGGTTAGTTATGGTGCTCTTGATTCAGGTTTGACTTGTGTGCTTGGTACGGATGAGTGCAATTTCTTTATAGGTTTTTGAGTTTATGTAAATGTCCCTCTCTGTCTCACATTATAAATTGTAGTTTATACAAGATCTCATATTTACAAAACCCTCACACATCCCAGCTCTTATCATTGGTAAAATAAATCTTTGCAAACTGCTTCATCCACACCAAACACAAACTGACACGTACAAACAGTCATATCAGATATAATGAAACAAACGCAGGCATTAGTCAGAAGCTGTTGCTGTGTACATGGAGCACACAGGGAAGATGCACACCGGTGAACACACAGACACAATCATTGAGGCAGAGGCCTCGACACCAAAGGAGAAACCGACATGATTGATTTCAACTGGTTACTTGCTCCTCATGCACGTTAAGATCTTAAATAATTACTGACATGCTCACCACGCGGCTGCCCTTTAGGGATCGTAAGTTCTAAATGTGTTTGCGACAAACACCGCAGGAAACAAATGGCATGTCACATGTGACGTATTGAGCGGATCACATCCGTAGAGTTATCCCAGCACTTCTTGAGCATGGTGACCACTCCCCTCCCCCCGACCTGTATGTAGAGAATGACAGCTCCAGAGGCCACAGTCATTCTTCAGGCCATAGCTGTCATCAATGTGGCGCTATCAATCCACGACATGTACCACACATAAGCTCTAGATGGCAGTAGAGGTGCAGCCCACTGACAGATGTCTGTGACCCGTGAGCGTGTGCTTATGTGCAGGTGTGTGTGTGTGTGCCAGCAAAAATCTGTTTGTGTTAGAGAGAGAGAGAGAGGGAGGCGAGAGTGATCAAGCTATCAAGCATAATAAAAAATTATTCCAGCTCTGAAAGGTATCCAAGTTTTTTTTTTTTTACCTGTGCTCCCACGCACAGTGTTTTACAGACATTGGAGGGGAAATTGTCTATTCTAAATCTTGTTCGTGCCACCATTTGTCTCTCTAATCCATGGCAGAACAATAAGCTGATGTGATCAAACAGTATCAGCTTGTTCCCTGGTTATTAAATGTCATGTCTGACCCAGATTCCTTTGCAGCAGTTACTGTCACACTCACTACCTTTCCTAGAGTGGGATATAATAGAACAGGGGGAAATAAATAAAAAAGCAATGACACAATTTAATTTTTTGACGCAGCTTTAACAACGCAAGTCAGTGCTGCTGTCAAACCTTCCGCCCGAGTCAGAATTAGCAATTCATCATCGTCAAGTGGAGGATTGTGGTTTACTGTATCCTCCTTCATTTTCCAGTCTTTCTGCGCACTTTACTTTCTCTGTTTGTATTCAAATGCTTTGTGATCGTCTGTAACAGTCATTACCTCTGTCCTGTTTTGTTTTTTTAACTTCTTCTACCTCTTTTTTTTACAAGCTTGTGCGTGATCTCCATGTATGTACTCTGCCTGCGTGAGTGTCTGGGGGTTTGCCACAGAGAGCCATCAGCATCAGCTACGATGAGGAAGAGCCACTCGCATGCTTCCCTCCCATGGCCCCCCATGGCCCCCCATCCACCCTCTTCCTCCCTCATCTCTGGCACTCATCAATCCATCTCTCCCTCCCTTCTTTCCTCCCATACTCAACCTCTCAATTTCTCACTTGGCCTTTGTGTCCAGCCCTCTGGCCTTTCTCCCTTCCTCCAGAGCTCTCATTACCTCTCTTTCTCTGTGATATCCAATGTCTGGCTGACCGTCGGTTCCAGACACCTCGATGTTCTTATCTCTGCGACGCTCTCTCTCTTTTTTTTCTTTCTTTAACTCATACTGCGATTGTCTTTATTACTGGCTCCCTCTACCTCCACTTTTGTTCTTCCTCTCTAATTTCCTATCTTTCATTCCATACAGTCACCTCCTCACTATCAGCTGGTCAAGCTCTGTGTTTCAGATACTCTTTTTCTCTTTTTTTTTCTCCCTCTATCCCAGCTGCTGTCTCTGTCGTCCGTGTAATGTGCTTTGTGTTTTATTCCTTCATTCATTGGCACTCATGCAGTGTCAATGTTAATCACATTGTGATTTTTAAAGGTCTACATTAGTCTGTATATATCGGTGTCAATAATTTCCACATGCACACACACGCGTAGAGTTTACACAGCAGCCAGCTAATCACCCACCCGGTGGGACCTTCGGCTGGAATGAAGACATCATTAGGAGAGACATAATACTGGACTCTTTTCATGATGACAAGGACATGGAGAAGTATTCCATGTTCTCGTCCCACTGTGGCCCAAAAGTAATGGGACTGAAACTCATTCTCTGCTCTGGTCTCTGTAGCCCCTCATCACATCGCTCAGATCTGTCCACTGAGTACCTCTCTTCACAGCCGTGGCCTGAGTTTCTTTCTTTTCTCAGTGATGAGGACCTCAGCGAAAAGGAATCTCATTATTTTCAGTGCGCACTGCTGTTGGATGTTCCACACACAGCAGTGGGAGTACATTGTGGTTGTGGCCTTTGAAATAACTATTGCCAGAAGTTAACAATTATTTGTGTGTTTTTAACAAAAGGAGCTTTGCAATGGTTGTGGGCTCAGCAACAATATCAGCCATTAGCAGAGTTGTGTCATCAAGGCATGTTGAAAATTGGCTTACAATATCAAAATTAAAACTTACATTTGACCATTTGATATTATTGGAATTTACTTGGAAACGAGTGATTTACTTAGAAAGCCTTGTTGGCTGTCGTGTTTTCTGTTTTTCTGGAGAATGAAACTCCTGAAACGGCTACTGTTTCTTACTGCACATGGTTCATCCCTGTGTTCTTATTGGTTTGTTTACTTTGGTAAAAAAAAGAAAAGGGAAGGGACAGTGTTATTTACCAGAATAAATGAAAATAACTGTCATTTTTTAGATACTGTATCTGTATTGTCCCAAAGGCAACTCATCAGCACCATGTTTTTCAATTTCTTCCAGAATCATTCTCACCATCCCTCTCGACAGAACAGTTGTCTCACTGATGTCTTTAGTAGAAAGTAGCTGCAATTAAATTCTCTGATGTAATTTTTTCTAAATGTAATTGTCCAATGCTGTGAGCCCTACAAATACAATTCTATTCACACTCGTATCGGCCACTTTCACGGCATCCTGACTTGTCATAGAATAAAAAGCACTGGTGGAAGTTACTGGTAATGACGGCTCTGTTCCATTTTAAGTATTGCAGTAAGCGTGCCAGAATGCACAATACTTGGACCCTGGTACTGACATATCAAAATTAAATTCAGCCATCATTAATGAACAAATGTCTACTGTGATTAAGGACTACTGAACTGGGGTGGAGGCAGACATCTCTAATTATCTTCTCTTAAATTTGGAGATCATTGCATTATTGGGAATGTATTATGACTGTTGATTGCTAAATCTATTTAAGTGACCTTTATTTTCTTTAGGCTGTACTGCAACGTGTGAGCTGTGAATGTTGAGAAATTTCTCATATTAGGCTGCCGATGAAGCAGTAGTAGTAGCATGAGACTAGATTGGTTCTATTCTTTGTTTTGATGACATAATTGCGCATGTCGTCCTTCTCCTCTTAGTTTTTTTGTTGGAGTAATGGTTTGACTTGTCAGTATCATAATGGTTTGGCAGCATCACTTCACTATAGGTTAGTTCAGTTGACTTCAATTACTACATCACACATTCCTTTGGATTTAGAGCACTTTAGTTTGATTTGGTACGATAAGTCCAGGTCAGGATCCAAATAGTATAAGGCTAAACGATTTCCCAACCTTTAATTTTCAGTGAGGGGCAGCTAATGGGCTCTATGGTTAAAGCTGTTACCTGACAGTCAAAGCAAGAAGGTCCTGGATCAATGGCCAGCTGTTTATCTTTCAAAATCCCCATCCCCTCTTCGTGCTGCTTGCTCTGGTGTTCCCCCCAAAGACATGCAGATCAGGTGAGTTAGAGGATTGAAATTGCCTCTATACATTTGCTTGGTGTTAATCCTATGATGGACAGGTGACCTGCTTCCCTACCATTTGTGCATGCAGGGATAGTCTTCACCCCCCTGAGAGGAGGAATAAGTAGGTAGAGAGGATGAATGTGTAAAAGCGCCCAATCACCTTTTTTCAAGGTTATTTAACAATATACTCCCAGGATTACCCACAATCCACCTGTACATACCAGGAGTCACAGAAATGCTGTTGACTGGCTGGCTGACGACTTTCTCCCTCCTTCCTTTCTCTCTGTCCCTGTTGCAACCACTCTGTCATTCCTAAAAGGTTTTCCAACCATTGCCAAACAGTCAATATATATCCAACATTAGGCCACGGAGGAAGGTTTAACCCAGCAGATGACATTCAGTACGGCGCCATAATCATTGCCTCCTAATGAATTAAATAGCCCTGACATTTCACAGCACAACGCTTGTCCTTTTCCCGCAACTGCTCTGCTTTTGTACCCCTCCTTTCATGCATTCTGTCGCTCTCTTGTTCGTGTTCTTTCCATTGCATTGCTTTTTCATGTGCCTGCTGGCCTCTTGCTATGCCCCCTCCCTCTCCACCTCTACACCCCCCCCCCTTTTCTTTCTATATCTCTCGCTCCCTTTCTTACTCCTTCCCTCTCTTCTTCTTACTCGTACACTCATCGGTATGCTACAGCACGCCCAGCTGTCTACGAGGGCAGAGCTGAGAGAAAACGAGAGAGAGAGAGAGAGAGAGAGAGAGGAGAGAGAGGAGAGAGAGTCACTGTTTAGCCGCACAGAATCCAGCTGGAGGGTCACGACCCTAAATGACCATCCACGCTCACACACGCGCAGGCACGCTCAATAAGTCATACACTCACACTTCCCTGATGGCAGGAGCAATAGGTCATATGCCAACAATGGAGAGAGAGAGAGAGAGAGAGAGAGAGAGAGAGAGAGAGAGAGAGAGAGAGATTTGACGGTGGAGGTGTGTTCGCTGCTTGCTGAGCCTTAATTGTCCTGTGGTTTGGAGGGGATGACGGCAAAGAAGAATAGGTACATAAAAAAGTGGATGACTGCCTGGCTGCACTGTTTTGGGACAGACAGAGATAGATTCATAGAAGCAGAAACAGAGCTATAGGGTCCGTTAGAGTTTCCTCTGTTATGCAAGGACATACCTAGAAATGTGATCGTAAATAATGAAACCATTATTCACAATAAAAAATTGTTTTCAATGTATAGTTCGTTTGTAATTCAAAGGAATATATATCCATATGGGAAATGTATATGCTTTAATAATAGCATTAACCAGTGTACATATTCAAGTTTACTCAAACTAAACTATTGACACATAGTCAAGTCTGTTTCTCTTATATTACCTTTTTATAGTTGAATGAATAAGATTTATCTGCAATTGTGTATACAGCGTTCCCACTTATGTAATAAACAGATACAATGTGGTTCTGCTTTCCTGTACTCTTATGGACACATACACATTCACACACTCACACACACACACACACACACACACACACACACACACACACACACACACACACACACACACACACACACATACATACATTTTCTCTTGTGAAATTCATTCAAATATTTATCTTATGCGGCGAATGGAACATTATTTTGCTTCTGATCTCTAATGCTTGTCATCATGAAAGTTGACTCTTGGAAAACAACAAGGGGTTCAAAGTTTTAATCAGAGCTATAACATGATGCTGTGAGGATTTTAATCAGAAGGGAATTCCCGCTGCCCATGATTACTGAGGCAATAGGGGACTTGACTTTGAATTCAATATATATATATTTTTTTTAATGTAAGATAAATCAACAAAATCATGGAGGGAAAAGTTCACAACAACAAACCAACAGATTCATAAATAAAAACGGTCTGCGGTAAACTCATAAACTGTAGTGTAAACGCAGATTATTTATGAGGGAGAGGAAAGCATAACCCGCTGCGGAACTATCGCGAGACCGGAGTCAGTTGCCGTAGTTACGACAGCCCAACACAGTCCTCTCCGAGTGAAGTGGAGACTGGAGCGTACCGCCGGCGAAAACGTTGACATATTGAAATAGAAAGCGTAAATTATTATAATTCATTTGTCAATGTCATTACAATAAAGCCTGCCAATTCAACAAAGTTGAAGCTGAATTGCGCTATGACACGCAGGTAAACCGAGGAGAGCGCGAGAGCGTGAGGTAAGTTAGCGTTGTGTTATTTTGCTGCTTTAGCAAAGCTAGTTTTGGTTTGGAGCCAAACGGACAACAGTGGCACAAGAGAGACCTGGGAACCAAACGACGTCTTCTCAGATATACTTTTGTCAAAACAAACCCATAAGTTGTCCACTGTGGTTGACAAGGCAGTTTGAAGCTAGTGTGTCTGTCACCTGAATGTCAACAACAGACCCACAATTTCATGTCATGGCAGGAAAGGCACAGGTGTGATTAATAGTAATAATTAAGGCTGCGTCCTTTTGTTCGCCCTGATGTTGTGCAACTTCAAAAAAGGCTCCTAAATGCAACATGAGCCAGTGTTAATGCACCTGGGCTTTTCCTGCTATGCCAAGTAACCCCACCTCTGAAAAAGGTCTGGAGCTATCATATGCAAGCTGAGTTCAATAAAAGTTCAGATTTTCCGCTGGAGGGTACTGCACTATTTTACAGTCTTGTGAGCGATGCTTTTTTATTATATAGGGTACTAGCAGGTGAAATGTCAGGGTCTATTTTTATGAGGTTACCCACCTTGATCGAAACTTATAGTAGCTAATCACCTCCACTTACTGTCACTTTGCAATCTGCTCCGTTTCTCGCAGTTGTGGATGATGTTCCATTATCATATGACAATATATTATATCTGCATTAATGGCTAATTTATCTACTACCTAACAGAGTTACCAGCCATTTGTCAAGCACATACGTCTGCCAGATACAATTCAAACACACACGATTGCTTGTTTTAACTGTTTCTTGTACATTTGAGCAAATCTGTCCCTGCTATTTTGCTATTTCATTGTAGCAGTATTCATTTATGGCAGTGTGTGAATTAGACTAGGCCCAGTGTGATAGACGGTTTTCTACCATTACTGTTGTTTTTTTTATTGCAGAAAAGACTCTTTGTTAAAAAAAAAGCACAGCGCAAAACGGAGGAGGAATACCTGAGGCCCCAAAAAGAAGAGACATGAATTTAAATGACTTTGTCGTGCTTCCTAACAACAAGGCCAAATCCGTCAAGCTCAATGCCAGGTGAGATGAGATAAGATCAATGATGTGATTTAAGGCATTTGGTCGAAGCCCATTAGGGTTACTTTGTTGCCATACTGTTTCCATCTGTTTCCATTTAAATTCTGCCGACAGAATGAGTATTTCACAAAATGCAGTTTCAGGCAAGATAAACCTTGTGACCGGGATTACGATCTGATTCGTTTTTCAGTGCAGTGTATTTGTTTTCTTCATAATGCACAATGCAAAATAAAGTTTTCCAACAGGTAATTGATATGTGTTTTTTTTGGGACCCTTATCCATTGTCTAATTGATGAAACCATTGATCAGTCCTGGTAACAGACATCTACTAGTGCAGAACTTATCGATGAAAGCCAGGCTGTCCAATCTGACAGAGGTCATTTGGATGATTGATTGTTGTTGATTGATTGCACATTATGTAAGTGTCTGTGTGTGTTGCTATAGAAACCTGCAAGAACTGCAGATGGAGACAGTGACTCTGGCCCAGGAGAGCAATGAGATGGAGGAGAAACTGCAACAGCTGAAAGAGAGCATGAGTAAAGAGAAGGAGGAGAGAGGGTGAGTATCAGTGTTACAGTTGGTGGACTAGAAAAGGAGGAGAGAGGGGAAGGAGAGGTGACTAGGAGGAGCAGACTGAAGTGGGAAGGTGAAAATGGAACTAAGATGGTACATCACAGCAGGCAGAAGAAGGTGATAAGAAGTGAGAGGGATAGCGAGAGAGGCGCTTACTGCACAGATCATTTTAGTGCTCTTTGTGTTGTTGCACTCCTTCACATGGAATATCTGTATTATTAGTTTGTTGCGGTTCGTCTTGTGGAGGGTTTCATGTTGTGAACCCCACAGGGCTTTAAAGATGAGGCAGCCCATCTGTCAGTCTGTCTTTCACACACTAGAGTTTTCTCAACAATTACATGCCGGATTCACATCAATCCGAGTACTAGGATTTATACTGTATTTGATTTGGCATGTACTGATCTTAGAATTATAGCATTATCTTGGTAACGGTGTGACAAAGCATTTGTTTTACTTAAATGATGTGTAACAGCTGCTTATAACAGAGTTGTGCAACTAAGTCGAGAATGAGTTCAGTTGGTTTTCTCTTATGAATTACCATTACCATGTCGGCGCATGCCTATTGTAGGCGGAGTCTGCACACCATTTAAAAGGCATCTCAGCCTGAGCATATGCTACCTCGATCACATGGCTGATACAAACATATTTTAGTATATTGCGATTACAGTCTTAGCCCTAAATAGCAAAGTACAATACATTGAACATTGAATACATATAACTGAATGTGCAAATGCCATAAAATGTACTTAACATACAGAAGAGCAGTCAGAAGGATATTACTGGCATCATTTATTATCGGGGACATCGTTATCTCATCATCCATTAATGACACAATAAACCTTGATCGCTCTGTTTGAGGGGAATTCTCCTACTACCATGCTCCTCCCTCACCACTCGTCGTCAGTTCTCGCCGAATTGTGTCCCGACTGTTGGAAAAAGAGCGCAGCCACTGAGTAATAGAGATAGATGGAGGAGGGGACTAAATGAGAAAGAAGGGGATGTCGATGACTTCTCCCCCTATAAAGGTCAAGAAAAGGTTGCTGTGGAATGGAAGTAAAAAGGGAGCAGTCAGAGAGTTGAAAAATAGATGGAGCAAGCTCATTGCCATATTGTGGACTGTTCCAAAGGTCAGTGGAACCATACCGAAATTGGTCCTAACACCTTGTATGCAGCTTCACTCTTAAAAGAATGAGTGATGTAAAAATATGCATTTGTTGTTAAAACTAAGTCTTCAAATAAAGGTAATACAATTACTTGTATTGACCCACATATCCCATTTGTTATTAGTTTTTCTTCCCAGATTTTCACAATTATAACCTAAATTGTACCTGTCCGCAATGTATTTTGCCCCTGTAATTGCTTCTATATATTAAATTAGGCTTACATGTGTTTGCATTGCACCATACATGAACTGTCACCACTCGTTTGAGTAATTGCAGGGGATTTACAGAACCTCATTAATGCGGTGTTGCCCTGCAAAAAATATAACATTATTTAAATGCCTTAAATATACTTACTTCATTTTGAGAAGCTAATGAATAAAATAAAGGCTAGAATTATAAAAGTCAGTGCTGAAAGTGAGAAGTGACTTTCAGTGTCATACAGCTATGTGTGCTGTTCTTGCACTTCAAAACAGATGGACCGTATGTTATTACCATGATACTGACAGTAAGCAATCCTATCGCAAGCAGATGCCTTTCAGTTATATCTGGAGTTTTTAGTCTGGAAAATAAAACAAAAAGTGCTCTTGTGACAAAGAATACAATATTAACTTCAAGAAATGTAACACAAGTTCAACTAGGGAGTCCGAAGCAGTACAATCAATTTACAAATGTTTGGGACAGCAGCGTTCTAACTGTACTCTGACAATCTCAATTAAGGTCCTCGTTTCACAGTGAGATGCAGTTACAAGGTATGCCTGTGTGTGTGTGTGTGTGTGTGTATGTGTGTATATATATATATATATATATATATATATATATATATACAGCCCATAAAAAGATCACACAGAGGCAGTGCTGTTACCGTCCAATAAAAACATGAACCTTTATCTTCCGATGAACTGGTATGGCAGCAACAGATATTATATTTCATCCCTGGGACCAACATTTATCATCCAAAAGGGGTTACATCATATATCTAAATGTCACAGAGACATCAGAGCCAGTGGTAAATTACTAAAGGATGATGACAGACATTGTCCGGCCAGTCATCTCGGGGGGTTGGGCTGCTAGCTGCCGAGATTACTGGCCGGCCTCAACGTTTCATAAATGTCAGAGCAAATTTCTAGAAGGGAAAACATGGACATATTGACCGCATATTTAAAATATTAAGCGTTTCTCTTTCATCTGAAAAGTAAAACAAATTAATTAAGTGACACAATGGCAGTCCTAGAAAAAAAAGTTACAACATCTCTTAAACTATCCTCGATAAAACAGGTGAAACACTTTTGGTCATTTGGACTGCATTGGGCTGACTATGCCTTTTGAATTGGAACAGTTCTTGATCTGCGACTGATGACGTTTCACACGTCCACGTAACACCTTCTCATAGAAGAACTCAGAGAAAAGCCTTCTGCATTCACTGCGCACACTAATCATAAGCATTTCATTCATATTTCCAAGTTCTCAGTTGTCGAAAAAAAATAAAATAATGTTTTGTCAGTTATTCTAACAGTTGGCAGAATACAAAAGTGGGGATGTTATGTGTCCGTGTTTTGGTTGCCAACGCACCATATCTACTTTAACTGACACATGGGTATCAAACCTGAATGAATGATTTAGAAAGGCTGCCACACTAAGATGACGTCATCACAATCGGAGGACACATGTGCACATCAATGGACACTTAAGGCCTCAGTATGCTTCAAGCTGAGAGCTTGTCATACCACCCAACAGTGCCGGAAACCACCGTAACAACCTTTTGTATGTACAACCAATTGCAACACAAAGGTTGCCTTCCAGGAGACATTGTTACAAACGGGACACATGTCTGAAAAACTGTCATTTCACAATTGTAATCCGTCTGTGTTATAAAACAGTGCATTGGGTTTGTCCGTTGTTAGAGACAGAACATAAGCGACGGGTTACTGTTCCACTGACAATGACCCACTTGGCCATTAGCTCAGATCCATACAGTAGTTTGAAGCATCAGGGGTTCACATTCATTGTAAGAAGCATTATTTGGTGGGCCCCCAGGCCACATTATTGTATCTGGTATTGTGGCCAAATACCCATCTGATTGTTTGGATTAATTACAGACCTCAGACTGGATATACAGCACACACACACACACACACGCACGCACACACGCACACACGCACACACGCACACACACACACACACACACACACACACACAATCACATCTATTGTGATTTTTGTTTATGATTTCCAATAAAAGAAAACAAGTTGGATTTTAATTGAGCTTTATGGCATTCTTAAAGGGGACAGCATACAGACAGTGAACAAGCACATGCACAAAGAGGCACATAAACACAGGCTACCGAGAAATTATACTGGACCTAGTGTGTGTGTGTGTGCGTGTGATTGTTTTTGTGTATAAGACTATTAAAAATGCGTGCGCATCTTCAAATTATGTTAAATTGGATTGGCTAGCACACACACCACATAGCATTTATATTCTCACCTCGTTTCATTACAGAGTATGTACCTGGCCCATTACTATGACTATTATCCAACAAATTAAGATTGAGGGCCATCCCTGCCACGCGTAAGCAGGAAATGAATATGCTGAATGCAAACAAACACTGGTTATTAATGTGATTGTTTTATTTCCCATTCTCGGTTTACCTCATTTCATCTCATTTCATTAATAACTCAGAGATGTGTTATCCAATGTGAAGTTATAGAGAACAGCGTAATAGGGCTGTGTATCACAATATATGAGCACATAACTCAGGAACAGCTTTAGGGAGATGCAGAGTACGTATATTACCCATGGACCCCTTCAAATAGAACAGGCAGAAAAAAAGGTTACACACAAACACATTTCCAGTCAGCACCGCTAATAACAATATCAGTAATTTAGAGCTGAGGTATGATGAGAGCTCCACATGATTTACTTCTATTGGCTGGCATGTTTACATCATCACAAACAAGGAAATGCACATTGTAGATTATAATTGAAGGTTAATGTTTTAGTTTTTTAGGGGATGAGTTGTGTGTCCGTGTTTGTCCTTGTATATGAGTGCTGCTCTGTTTCTAAGTGAAGCCTATGGCTCTAATTAAGAAGCCATACATCAGTATGGGGAGAGGGCCGTCGCGTCCAGGCTGCACAAACGATAAGCACATAAACACAGTGTTTCCTGTCACACTGAAGTACTGCAACATTTACCGCTCCACCAGCCCCAAGATACGTCAAGGTGTGTGTGTGTGTGTGTGCGTGTGTGCGCGCGCTACGGCCTGCGTGTATTTTTGATAGCAGACCTCCATAAATAATGGCACTTGTATTTGTGTGTGTGTTTTTTTTTTGTAACACTATGCAGGTTCCAGAGAGTACTACACTCTGCTGGTTGTGTTTGTCTTGTGTTCCCTAATCAGTAAAGACACACTCGACAGCGTCGCGCAACAGAAATTATGCTTAAACCCTGTGTCTTTGAAATATTAGCAGCTTGGAAAATATTTTACAGCTTGAGGAGGAAAGACACAGCGAGAGATAGTGTGTGTGTGTGTGTGTTTGTGTGTAGGGGAAAGACTCACCTGGCTTAGCTACAAAGTGTAGATGGATGAAATAATGCACTCTGGATATGATGTGTCTGAGAGGTCAGGGGAAAAGTGATAACATATTCAGAATTATTCTTTTCTTTCCCAATATCTTTTTATTTTCCTGTCGAGAATATAACTTTTCTTTTCGCACAGGCCATTGTTGAAAATTAATGTTTTGCTGATTCGTTTTATTTTTGCTTTCACTAATAAGTCTTGTTGTCAAGGAGAGCATAGTTGAACATGTTATCACCTTTTTAATATTTTAGCGTTACTGCTGTGCAGAGGAAGTGTGTCAGATAAGCGGGAAGATACCATTTTCAACCTTTTATATTTTACTACTGCCCACTTAAACATTCTTCCACTCCTTTATTAGTTTTTCTAAACGCAGCTTTGTTTGTAAATGTATATATTTGCTGTCTGTTGGTCTGTTGGCTGAGCAGAAGATGGCAGAAGAAAAGTTGGAGATGTGATGAAGGTGAAAACACGTGAACTGGGATCGAAGAGAAGCCGTCATGGAGTTAGGAAAATAAAAATAAAACAGAAACCACACATGAATGTAGCTGCAGTTCCCTCCTACCTTTCATCTGAAGGCTGTTCAGCCATGCAACAGTTTGTTAGATGTGAATTCCAGCAACAGCTAATTGAAACACCTAATGAAAAAGTTGCAAACGGTTTCTCATCACTTCCTCTCTGACTGACATGGGAGAAAGCAGGCAAGAGTGCCGCTGTGGCGGGTAATCAGGTGCTGTGATGTATGATGTGAAGGTTACCTGGATTTTCTTTAAGCTTCCTCCCCGACTCGCTTTCCCTCTCAGAACATGCCGGTGTCTTTGACGAGCCTTTACTGTCGATCTTCAAGCTGTGATTTCTGCTCAGGCGGTGCAGTGTGTGTCTGTGTTGTGAACCACTCTGATTTCCTCTCGCTGTCTCTCAGATCGCAGAGCTCCCAGACTAGATATGTCTTAGAGTCGGGCTACACACACACAGACACACACAGACACAGTTACGTACGCACCCAAAGAATAGGCGAACAAATTAGTTTTTTCTGAAGAGGTGCGGTATAATCAGTTTGGGAAAAGTACACAGGCGATAATAAAGCCAGACCGGGGACTCGGGGCAAACGCAGTACATCATTCATTGTCTTGGTATGCCCGACTCACAGATTCAATGTAGCTTTGTCTTAAGGCCTACATATCTTAAAAGACAATAGCTCTCGCCTTATCTGAAAGTACAGTTGAGGTTCCCCATTTTCCACCTCGGCTGGCTCTCGGCTGTGTTTTCCCTTCTTTCGGCTCCTTTGCTCCCTCTTTCACTCTTTCGCCCGTCTTTTGTTTATTCCTGTTCCGTGTTCTTTTATTCTCCACTGCACGTGTTTTGTCTTCTGCATTTGTTTAGCTCGCCTCTTCCTATCACCTGCTTCAGTTTGGTGCATTCAGCACATACGTGTGTGTCGACTCTGTGACCCGACACGGCTCATGCCTGGATTAAAATGTGTTAACGGTTGTGTTTGTAGGATCTTTCTTGCCTTTGGTAAGTTTATATCCTGTTTCAACCCTCAACGTGTTTGCCCTTTCCTCTCGTCTCACAGCAGGGGGGTGGGGGGGATTGAGAGAAGACTGGATTACTTTGGTATTAGACTTCAGAGGTTGTGTACATTTGCATGTGTGTGTGTGTGCAGGGGGCAGATGTTGTCAGTTCTCCCTTTGGGTGAGGCGGGTTAGTTAAAGGTGATAGCCGCGTGTCAGACATGAGTGTTTCAAGGTGGTGTGTGCCTTGCTCTCCTCCGGTCGTCGCAACATATATCTGTTTATCATTTAGAAATATGAGCTCGCTCTAAGCTAATGTGAAGCTGTACTCCTCACTGTGTTCCCTCCGCTTTGACTTTGATGAAGAAATGTTCTTTGACGAGGTGGCATTTGGTGTCGCGTTTGATGTTTGTTTTCAACATGCGAGCTGTGACTCCCTGTCCACTCTGCGGCGCAGCGATGTGCGATAGGAGTGTGTGAGTGTGTCTATTTATGTGACTTTCTCTGTGTAACTGTTGTTAGGTCACTTCAAGTCTCCTGCCCTCTCTCGCTCTCCCCCTCCCCCCAGTTTGTGTGTACGTATTTGCATGTTTGCAAGAGAGAGAAACGTGTCAGTACCTCTGTTTCTATAGGCAACTTTAAGCTTTTATTGTTTTGAAGTTTGTGTTTACTCACACGTATTTGTGTGGGTGTAATTGTGTGTTTGTGTGTATTGGATAATGAGATCTTTGCGAATGCAAAGTCCACAGAGATGCACCAACAGACACACACACTTTATCTCTCCAGGTTGCCTGTCCTAAGGGGACACCCTGTCATCCTGCACCGACAGGGGTGTGCCTCAACTGTCTCCCCTAGCGACAGTCCAGTTGCCAAGGTAATGTCGCTAGGGTGATTACCTGACGCCTAACATCAGTGTCAGCCCAGGACATCGATAGCGTCAGGGGTGTTGGCGAGTCTTGCCATCAGACACACACACACACACACACACACACACACACACACACACACACACACACACACACACACACACACACACACACACACACACACACACACAACACACGGATGCAGAGAGACACACACTCACACACACAAATAGATGCTGACTTCCTGTGCCTTGACAGGCTGCCAGCTCAATCCAAAATAAACTTCTCTCAAAGACAGTCAGACATCACAATAGCATAAATAGCATAAATAATTCAACAACATGAGCATGAATAACTCTCGTCTAAATGAGGATCCCCCTCCATTTCTTCACGCTCCAAAACTGACAGGAGCGTCCTTCGTGAGAGTGTGTGTGTACATGCAAGTATGCGAGTGCACGTTTGCATTCATGATCTTATATTTGCGTCTGCATCTATATCGATGCCTCGGTCATAGATAATTGCAGATAGTTGTCTGATGACAGAAAACATCCTTTTGGTCTGAGACTGATGTGAAAGTTTCGACCCATATGTTATTGTCTAATTTAAGTTATTGTGTGTATGTGTATGTTCCTTGCTGCTCTAATTCCTCTCAACAGGGACAATGATGTGATGCATGAACAACTATTTTTCTATTTAATGGAACAAAGTGATTTTCTAAATGTATTTATTTGTCTAATTTTCACGGATTTAGGGATTAAGTTATATGGTGATGTTTCACCTTTTTCATGTTTGTATATTTTTCTTGACATCAGTGCCTTCTCCTCTACTTAAAGCCTGTTATTAAAATGCTTCTGTCTGCTTAAGTACTTCAGTGGATTAAAGAAACATTAATCCTGAGTTTGAATGGCGAGGTGTTTGCACTGCAGCGCTGTGCTAATTCTAACAAGTCTAGTACAGATTGAGAGGGAGGGCTCTCTGTGTTTCTTCATTCAATAGAAAAATCGATCTTCATTCACTATGTTTTCTTTACATAAACTGCCTGCTTTGTTGATAGTTATACCAAAGCCCTCAAATATTATGAGAAAAATGATTAATAAACTGTGTCATTTTGATGTTAATCAAGGATTCTTATGATTATGCTGCCATACCCAGATCTTCTCACGTAGAACGAATATCAAAGTGACTGTGACATCAAAAAGAGGCATAAACAAATCAAATCCAGGACATAAACAGATGTAAACACGAAATGTGATAGCTATTAATACTGGTATGCTACTGTATTTGAGCTACGAGTGTCAAATTCAAAGGAAATGTATTTCCAGATTGTTTTTTTTACAATTGCCAAAGACAAACTGTCTCTCCCTTTGTCTTTCTGTCTGCGTAGGCATTCGGGAGGGTTTAGATGGAAGTCTGGACAGTTTGGTTCTTTAAACAGCAACGCTGTAACAACTGGCGTGAAGAAGAACAAGGAGAACCGGCTCCAAAAGGTATAAGAGAACATCTAACTGTGTCTGGTGTGTTTGTTTGTTTCAAGCCCTTGCATTCAAAAATGTAATTCATGTAAGATTATTAGGATATTTTGTAATTTTTGCCAACACATTTGTTGACAACTTCACCTAAACTAACATACTTAACAACATTCTTTAAATTTTGAGAAGCTTCTTCTTGTGGGTTGTGACCTTAAGGGTTACCTGCACGGTAGAATATGTATTCTAATTCCTGTTTCCACATCTGCTGTGGGTGCACCATGTGCCCGCATCCATAAAAATATGTCCAACCAAGTCTGCTATGCACTGTGCATAGCAGACTTGAGATTGCCCTTAATTTGTTTTTTTATTTAATCTTGTCCCCCATGTCTCGGGGGCCGAACATTTAGGCCTTTGGGTAAACTCCTTGAGAGTACAAGAATGAAGAACAATAATAATTTAATTGAAGAACGGGTTAACACGTGATATGTTATATTATGTAAAACCCTCATGGATAGCACGTTTTGGACCATGCAGTGATGTGAAAGTGCAAGCGATATAACATGAACACAGAGTAGTTCACATAGATGTATAGAAACATACGTGCACATAAACGGGGAGCTCGCACAAAGCGTCGCCACAGATGTGTTACTCCCTGTCTCCTCAACAGCTGTCAGCAGGCAAGGTGAAGATCCGAGTGCTGAAGGATGAACCACTGACGGGTGAGTCATTTACAGCCGCAACGTTGGCTTCCAACTGTGCGTTACCTGCACCAGGGAAACTTGACACAGATGTGTTCTCAACACCTGTGGGTCCTTTGATACACTTCCCTGTGCTGGGATTCTTTTCGACTCTCCACGTGGATGTTGGCATTCAAGAGCGGCTACGGATCAGAGCCCTGGGAACCGGTGGAGGTTCTGTGTCTTGCTCACAGTTACTTCGGTGAGGTGGATACTTGGCATCACAGGGCCAGCCGGTAGAGGTCTCTTGTTAAAGATTGATCTGTGTAACCTGTGGCCAACCTGGGCAGAATTATTAATGTGTTGAACATGCCTGAGGCACAAAATCACACCGTGAACCGGAATGTTCCAAAATGAGCTGAAACGTGTTAAAGTAAACTTTTTATTGACGGTCTAAATGATGCAGTCAAAAAAAATAAAAGGTAGCTGACGATTCCAACTAGTTGTATAAGCATGACAATTTGTAATAATCTTTGCATATAAACCATAAGGAGTGATTCTATTGAAATATTGCTGTATGTACTATATTTTTGGCACTGTCTCTACATGTCTCTACAAGGAAGTCAGTTCAGTACATATAATATTAACGATATTAAATGAGATCCCATTGTGTCAACAACAGTATACTTGCTCTGTTTAGCCCCACCTCAGCCACCGCCTCTGCCTCCACCCCCGAGAGATAGAAGAAAGAACCGTCTGAGGGGAACACGCTGTGGACAATGTGAAATCAAGACTGCAGGAGTCGTAAGCATAAACACACATGGACGACACTGTATGAGGACATTTTGTATTGGCTCAGGCAGTTGAATCATTTCGCCTCCGTATAGAAAGCTCAGTATTTAATCTACAGACGAATGTTCACATGAAAAGTTTTTCAACCGACAAAAAATGGCAAACGCCACACACACAAATTCACGCACACTTAAATAACAACAGGATCCAGATGTATACATTAAACATTTGCATGTACTGGTATTTTAAAAAGCGGTTTGTGTGGTGAGAATGTGGCATAACCTATTAATTTGCCAATTTACTATTCTTGCATTCCACACAGCGTTCTGTAAAATGTCAATCAAGGGCGAATTTATAAACTTTATTTTAAACTATTAGTTTAGTGAAGGATTTGTATCATTCTTTTTGTTTACATTTGAGCCATTCTTTACCCGTGGATGATATAATGTTATCGTCAATATGAACTCTATGAATTAACCATTTAACATTATTCTGATGTTTAATAATGATAACTGAGTAATCACCAAGATGATGGTTTACCTGTGATGAATGAGTCGTACAGGAGCCATAAAAAGACGCAGACGTGCATAATACACCAGCTGTTTAGGTGTTATTGGAGAACCTCACCAATGTGACACACACGGTGACATTGCCCTTCTTTTCCGTTGTTCTTATTGAAAAGCCTAATACTTGTGCTGCTTGTAGTGGAGTAGCACAAGTATTAATACGCAAACAGATGTTTAAGGGCATTTCTACATTATGTTTTTATTCTATCTGTGGGTTTGGAAATTCCACGATGATTGAGATTAATAAAACATATTTATGAACCTATATAATTCCAACAACTTAATCTGAATGCATTTTTCTTCATTTTTCGGTACACAGAGTTTTAGTCATGAATCTACAGAGTTTGATGTATCTGACCCAACAGTAGGAGTCACACAACTTAACTTACACTTATAGTTACAAAACTATTCTATCTCTCTCTCTCTCTCTCTCACACTGCCATCTCTCTCTTTCTTTCCTACCTGTCCATCACTCTCCATCTCTTCATCTGTTTCTGGTGCTTTGCTGTCTCTTCTGCCCTCTGTGTCTTTCTATATATTTTGGTTTCTCTCCTCCTGCATCAGCTGTTATCTTCTCTGCTATCTCCCACCCTGCTGTTCTCTTTTTCTTTGCATCACGTGCATGTTTAACCGTCTTTCTTTCTTTCCTTCCTTCTCACACACAACGCATTTCCCCCCCATCCTTCTACATTGTTCTTGCTTCCACCCCCCCCCCCCCCCCCCCCTCTCTATCTCTCTCTCTGAGCCTGTGCTGTCCTATCTGTTGGTCTATCCGTGTGTTTGCACTGATAATAGTTTCGCTGGATCCATTCATCGATACCCGAGACCTCCGAGGGTACCGTTGTTTATTCTTTTCACTCTTCATCCACTGTTGCTCAGGAGTGACCCTGGCCTCCAACTATATGTGAGATTAAGAGAGAGAAAAGCCATTCTGTATGTGTGTTTGTATATGTACGTCTGTGTATAATGGAGCTGAGTAATACAAGCTTGAAGACCAGTCCTTCCCACATCGCTATATTCTAGATCCTCAGCGACTCCCATTTTCCGACCGGGAAGCCAGCTGAGTTTACTGTAGTGAGAGAGAGAGAGAGAACAAGAGCAATGAGCGAGAGAAAAGGAGATTGAAAGAGGGCTAGAGGGAGGGGCTGAATAGATTGAACTGGCAGCCAACATTTGTCTGACCCTTTTGTTGTGTAATAAGTTGTTTTAAGTGCACCACACACGTGTGGTCAAATGTAATGTGCTAATGCTTGATAGTGCATTTGATGATGATGCCACTGAATTGGCCAACGAGAGGCTCAATTCCCCCAAATGCCCCACAGTGATGGGCTTAATGGCAATGCTTTCTGTAGTCTGGGCGAGCACATAGGCTAAACACACACACAAATCCACACAATCCACTCACACATACTCACAGGTTTTGTATAGCCCTATAATGATGGCAATAATGGAAAGCGTCATGACTCTGTCCCCGTCATTCTTTCTGAAAATGCACACACACATGCACACACATACACAATCATAAACACGTCAGGGCTTATTTTGAACTATAACTCACATACGGGCACAGACTTTACTGAAATCACCCGTGCACGGCGAGTCATCCAGGCAAAAAAAAGGGACCTTGTTTCCCTCTGTGTAGCACGGGAGAGCGCAGTGATATGCTGCCTGCAGCCTGATAGGGATGCCATAGTCCCTGGGGAGTGGCTGTAATTTATCCTCAGGCCTGAGAGCGGAAATGAGGCCCTGCTTTATGGGACCATTAAAAGGGCAATGTCGCAGCTGTACGCTTGCATCTGAATGCATAAATGCCCACACACGCCCACACACTAGGACCAAAAGGGGGAAAAGATGAGTAAAAATAAAGCAGCAGGATTAATGGGTTAATCTGCAGGTAGAAAAACTGCACTGTCAGACCTCTGTTTATCCACAATGACTACGTATGGAACAGTGTATTACTTTGTTTTTGCTCAAATTACCATTTACTATGCCACGCCCCCTGTTGCTACTCCGTCAAGGTGTCAGAGAAAAGCAGAAAGAAAGGTCTACAATATGCGCTTGAAGAACATATCAAGGATGTCAAACTTTGCCGTCAAACAAGCTGGAGAAAAGCCGTGCTATGATTGGCCGGGCTGCGTTTGAGGGCGGGACTTGGTAAAAAGTAAATGATCTATTACAATAAGCAATGAATGAACAAATGAAGAAGGTTCTAAATCATTAGATCCAGAAATAAACCACACTGTCGCGAAAAACAGTGATAGTCCCACTGTGGATAAGTAGAATTTGTACTGTTCCCTCAGAGCGGTGTCAATACCAGTATACATTCAGAATTTGACATGGTTTTGATGAGTAAACCAGAACAAGAAAATACACCTTAAATGAAGAGAAACTAACACATTTCTTACTGTTTGTTGTTTATGTATTTGAAGCAGCCTTGATCCTTTTCTCCCTCCCTTGTACACATCCTCCATTCTCATTTGCTGTCTCCTCTTGGCCTTGCCCGCGTGCTCCGTCTACCTGGTCTAGACCTTTCTCCCCAACCTGCTGACACAAGGACTTCTCCCCACTAATAAGACCGGATTCTTATAGAATAAAATGATAATGACCTCCCTTAAGATGAACTCACTCACATGCGCTCACATGCACTCACGTGCACACCATCCACAGACTCTAGGCACAAAAGCCTACATGTACACTTACTGATAGTCCCTACAATCCTCTCTCTAACACACACACACACACACACACACACACACACACACACACACACACACACACACACACACACACACACACACACACACACACACACCAACACAACCACTGACCTCACTGTGTATCTCTGTATTGTAGGTGTGTGCTGAATGCACAGAAGACTACTGCATTGGCTGCTTTAACAAATTCCACCAGAAGGGGGCACTGAAGCTCCACAGAATGATACCTATTCAGGTGAGCATGGTCCCACGGGCATGTAGTCCACCTCCTCTTTGTGACGGTCTGTTTCTCTCTGTCTCTCTTTCTCTTGAATAGATACATTCAATAATATCTCTCCTGATTCCATTCTCCTCATGCTTCTTTTGCATTTCTTGCGTCCCTGACTACAGTGTCTACTTATCTCAACCTCTCCCCCTTTTCTCTGCTTCCGCATCCCATCTCACGTAGGTTTACGTATGATGACACACGCACGCGCACACACACACACACACACACACACACCCACACACACACACACACACACACACACACACACACACACACACACACACACACACACACACACACACACACACACACACACACACACTCTCTAACAATGAGTTGTATTGATTAGACAATATCCTATTGAACCATATTTTTATTGAAAGCAATTTAATATAGTGGAACCTAATTTTTCCCATAAATAATACCAAATACTTTAATAAGATACAGTATGCTGATAAATTTAATTAATCACGTCAAATTTAAAATTGACGATATTAAGTGTTAAGCAGTAATTGCTCTTTTTTTATCGCACAGTTTTCTAAGCAGTAGTTGGCTGTCGCTTAAGATTTTTAATCTTTACTAGTAAACCTACTGTTGCCTAGTTGACTTTTAAAGCCACCATTTTCTCCTTTTAAGCAGGCTTTGCTTAAAACAACTGCTTCTCAAATGAACTCATTCTTTAAATCAATTTCTTTAGCCCTGTCTCGATTGCCAGCGTGTTATCAGGTCCACTGCTGCATTTAACTGCCGTGATCCAATTGGTTATGAAACCAAGGTCTCCATAATGTACCAAGCTAAGCTGATCATGGAGGTGACGAAAAGTCTATCCATATTCAGCTCGGGTACGGATTTTCTTTCACTTCTTTGGTTTCGCACTCTGTTTTTATTGTGTTCGAAGGTCATTTGTATGTACATTATCGGTGTTTTATAGAGTTACTCCATGTACGCTTTTCTGCATCTTGTTTTCTGCTCGCTGTACTGCTTCTTCCCCAGGATGTGTGCGGTTCTTCTAGCTTCTTGTCATATGATTGTTTTCTTGGGCGCTCTTATTTTCATCTCGGACTACTCACAAAGAGATGGAATATTCTATGACGTGGGGCTTTGTAATTGTGCATGGATAAGCCTTTGATTTATATGTGTGATAGTGTGGGCATTGGCGTACAATGATGTGTACCTTTTTCTGCATATTTGTTTGTGTAGCTACAGAGGCCTTTTGTCTGATTATGCACAGAACAGCTCACCAGCCGTTCTGCAGTGTAGCTCTGCTCATGCACACAGGTCTGTGTTCAGTGCTTTTGTCCGTGTGCTAACTGACTGCTGGTTGGGTCACAGTATGTTGCTGGAAAGCCAGCGTGGTGGAACCGAGTCATACACACCGATAGAGAGAAAAAACAGTGAAACGGCTCAGTGAAAAACAATCTCTCTATATCTCTGTATGTGTCCTCAGTGTTCATCTCTGTTTCTCCCCTAACGTTACACTCAGTGATGCTGGATGGAACACATACACGTGCATACTCTCTTTCAATCACACATGCAAAACTGTGTGTTTTGGCAGGACAGAAAGAGATTATACACATGCAGCTGACGCAGGCTTCTCTCTCTCTCTCTCTCTCTCTCTCTCTCTCTCTCTCTCTCCTCTGTTAATCCTGTTTCATTTGCCTTGGAAAGAATGAGGGAGGGAGGGAGAGCGAACGAGAGTCAGAAAGACAAAAAAAAATATTAATTTCATCAGTCTGCTGTGCTGGGGTTTTTGTCAGTGCCTCATCAGCTAATGTTTCCAGTCACACACACACACACACACACACACACACACACACACACACACACACACACGCATACACACAGTCACGCATGTTGGTTCAATTAATGTTGGCAGAGCATTCTTGGTATTTGATTGAGCCAAACCTGTGCGGAGTACTAAATGGGTGTGGTATGCTTTTCATCATACAGAAATAATTAAAAATCACATCATTTACTGTATATTATTTAAATGTTTGATTATTTTGTATTGTTTGATGGCATTGTTTCTTGTCAACCCATCTCTCTCTCTCTCTCTCTCTCTCTCTCTGTGTGATGATCACATGAGAAGCATAAAGCATGCAATGTTATTTCCCTTTGGGAACATTTGATTTCCCTTTGTCTCCCGTAAAAAGACAAGATAGCGCTGCTGCTTCAACTGCTGGGCAGCATCCTGGAGCTGGTATATCAGGGGAAGATTCACTGGCTTTTTTTTGCACAACTTTGATTTGATATGAATGCAGGGAGCACATTAGTATGATGATGGTAGTGTGTGTGTGTGTGTGTGTACTGTATACTGTATATCCAGTCTGAGGTCTGTAATTAATCCAAACAATCAGATGGGTATTTGGCCACAATACCAGATACAATAATGTGGCCTGGGGGCCCACCAAATAATGCTTCTTACAATGAATGTGAACCCCTGATGCTTCAAACTACTGTATGGATCTGAGCTAATGGCCAAGTGGGTCATTGTCAGTGGAACAGTAACCCGTCGCTTATGTTCTGTCTCTAACAACGGATAAACCCAATGCACTGTTTTATAACACAGACGGATTACAATTGTGAAATGCCAGTTTTTCAGACATGTGTCCCGTTTGTAACAATGTCTCCTGGAAGGCAACCTTTGTGTTGCAATTGGTTGTACACACAAAAGGTTGTTACGGTGGTTTCCGGCACTGTTGGGTGGTATGACAAGCTCTCAGCTTGAAGCATACTGAGGCCTTAAGTGTCCATTGATGTGCACACCTGTAAGCACAGTTGGCTGGTGAGCAAAAAGACAGAAAAGTGAGAGAAACCGAGCCAGCGGGATGGCTTCAGCCGGGACACGGTTTGAAACCTCTTGCGACGGAAAGATTTTCCATCAGAAGTTGTTAAGATGAGGAAAGTAATGTCCCCAGGCTTGAGGGGTTGTTTGGAGACAAAGATTTGATTCTTAAAGATTTCGTGGCCATGGGCAAGTTCTCTCCCGCGAGGTGCTGAATACACTAATTCAACACATGGATAGAATGAGCTACACTCGGCTTTCATCACGGAAGAAACCTGAGATATTTCAAACCAATAACGAGTCTCTGTCTTTGCCAGATTGGGCGTACACAGATTCATCGATCTACAATGACGATATTACCGCGTGGGGCTGTTCAACACCAGATGCAGAAGTAGCACAGGCGTAAACTAAGTGCCACCCGCAATGAGACGACAAATATATGATTGTGCTTCTGTTCCTGCAGGGTGCAAAATGATCTTATGCTGCAAGAAGCCTCCTTTTAATGTGGCAGAGTTACAGTCGTGCATACTCGTTAGACGGTTATCACACCCACACGTTTAAAGTTTCACGGGTGGAAATACCAAGGTCCTGACAAAGGTCTCTGGGCCAAAGGGGCTCATAAGACCAATTTTAGTGTTCCAAGGATTAAAGGGATCCTATAAAGTTTCTCTATGCTCAATAGGCTGCTTGCGTCCTACAGAAACAGGCTCTTGTCAGACAATGTGAATCTCCCTGAAGGTGCTACAGGGCAAGCAATAAAATCAGGAAATGAGCAAAATTATACTATAAAGCTTGCTCGCCTAGTCTGAATTTCGTCTTTCTCAAGCTCGCTGTTTCTCCACAATACCCGGACTCGTTTGTTTGCGCGTCCCCGTTGGACACTTTCAAGGACAGACTGGTTAACCTCAGCAGCCCTACTGGTCCCTGGTGATTAATGGAGCGGCATAATGAATTCAGCCTGTGGAATGGAGAAAATCAATCAACACTCATTCGGTGGGCTTTCCGTTTTCTCTTGTCCAAAATTATGGAGATGTCTGATCACATTCCGTAAGTGGTTTTATTTATAACAAAAATTTGCCTTGGCGTATGTGTGACGCGCTACTGGACGAAGTTTATCAATAGATCCTTATTGCTTTGTGGTTAAGATGGGATGTATCGGCAACATGCATAAAGTGTGAGACCACCTTGGTTATTTTGTGATGGACATCACCAGTGTCTTTGTGGTTTCATTAACATAAAATAAAGGTATAACATTGAGTTCATCATTGTGACTTTCAAGGTTATGCTCGCGATGGAGGTATGAGCACTTAAAGTAATTAGGTTGCACCCTCCAAATGGGGTTCATGGTGGCTGCCTGTAGTGTCTTCTCATCGCCTTCATATCGTTAGTGTATATGCAGTGGAACTTTTTTAATGGTATGAAAAGGTATTCATTTATTGTCTCCTGTGTGACGTCTCTGACGCGTTGGTGATCAGTGTTGGAGGCAGCAGCACAGTTGATTGTCTACCAACTCTCTTGTTGCTCTATGTTTCTCTAACTAAACGCACAGCTTTGATAAATCACCGACTAACTTCTTATTTTATGCAGTTGTTATCTCTTGCTTTTATGCAATGAATGCAAATTATTATTATCATAATTTTACCACTTGTGATTCAGTTACTTTCCCCGCTATTATGTTTTATGTATTTAATTTAAAATGCATCACATCTCTGTCACAAAGTGCCAGCTGCTGCCTTTTTGTTCAGTAGCAACAATGTTGATTTAATCTCACATACTTTGGCCTTCTTTTACAGACAGACTTACAGACTCACATGAGTACGAGAGATGTTGTCGGCCGCTTCCAGGAACAGATTAACCCGAGCTCCGATCCCGCTACCTTCACGAGTCACGCTGTGGCAAAACCTAAGCACCTGCACCCTGATCCCAGCCAGGTAGGTGGTGATGTTATTTAGTAACACACACTTCTACATGATCAAGTGTGGAGTTTGGATGACAAAATACAGTTATGTTGAGATACATTGACTCACATCGTTTAGCATGTAGTACAGTCAATTGTTTGGAGAAAAGAAGAAAGCGACTCTTAAAAAGATATATTAATAAGATGAGTCATCAGTGGGCCTTGTATTAACAGCTATCTGGTGACGTTTGCTGTGGACAGAATACGGATATGGATGTAGGCAGTCCAGTATTTCTTTCTTTAGCTTAACTTCTGGTCCTTTAAGCCAAAGCTTCTATCTTCTAAATCTGCTGTTTGTGCTACTACCAAATTTATTTTACAAATGATTGTTGACTTAATATTAGAGAACAGTGCAGAATCTTAAATTACTGGAGAGCCATATTATATAAGTTTCTTCTCCACACAGTTTACCTTTTAAGACGATCCATAAAAGAATATTTTGGAAGAAAAATATATATATATTTTTTTTGTTCAAATGGTTATTGATCCATGAAGGAAATTTCTCTCCATTTATAGTTCACTTGCCATGTCAAACAGGCCTTTGCACCATGTGAGTTTTACCTCCACACCCTGTGAGTCAATTGAAAAGCCTTCAAACAAACCCTAATTGTCGCTCCATCCACAGGCCGTGTCTACAGGAAGGCTTCTGAACTGCATGCACCTTTGGACTAAAATATGCCCCCAACAGTCTTGGTCTGCCACAAACAGTTAGATTGACATTTCAGACTCTTTACACCACACAGTGCAGTTGATCTCATTCTCACAGCAGTCGTTTTGAACGCTTTGGATCAGAAGATATTGAGAAGATCAATATGTTGTGTATATATATCAAACTAGATATCAACTGACATATTCAGAGTGGACTTCACTCAGCGACCAAGAGAGACCAACAAGCCACAAACCTGAGAAGCAAATACAACAATTGTCTGACTTAAAAGGGAAAGTAATATGTTTAGCTACTGAAGATAAGTGTGAACAGGCTTAACAGGATTAAGCAAAAGTATGAATATATATATATATATATATATATAGACAGTGTGTGTGTATATATATGCAGAACCACAAGTCTCTGAGCTGAGTCACACGATCTGAAATGTTTTCTTGAGTATGTGAGGAGGAACTGCATTTAGAAACATTAATAAACATAAACATACATTTGTGTTTATTCCAACTAAGCAACGTTTCAGAGGTCGGATATGTTTTGAAAATATCCCCATCACTTTTTAATGGTGTCTCAACAAAGGTATAGCCAAGGTCACAGCCAGGCTTGCATGTTTGTACACTTTAAAGACATGCGGTTCCTTTGCCAGCAGCTTCATCAGGCAATATTGCTCGTGCAGCACTCAAAATCTCATTAACTGTCCCTTCCGTTATTTTGCACTCATCAACGAATGAATATTTAGTCGTGCAAAAGGGAAAATACACAGGCATACAAATTCAATTTATATCGGAAAACAAGATTTGTTTGACCGGTGTTCGATTCCTTCTAGGGATGACCTTTATTAATGATATGCATATACAGGAGAGAAGCTTCTTAACCTTATCATACTTTGGCCATCCATTACGAACTTAAGTCAAGGGATATTCTTTTTTTTCGCAGGTGTTGACTGAGGATCATGGAGAGGAGACAAAGGTGGAAATGATTGAAAAAGGGCAGAAAATGTCCTTTCTTAAAGGAGAGTACAATGAGGTGGAATCTGCAAGATCTTTCCACGAAGCTCTCCGACAGTGGAGAGGAGAGAAGAGTGAGGAATCAGGAGAATCCATGAGCGAGGATGCAATGTGGACACCCATCCAACCAGGTGAACTGCATCGACATGGTGGAAGGCATACAGACATACACACAGGATTCGGCAGGGTGAGGGTGAGGGGCTACGGCGTAACCAGGCAACAGCTCTCACATTACACATTGTCATTTTATTAACTAGTAGCATGACATATCAATTAGTGGACCTTTAGGTAATAGTAGCAAACCCTACTTCATGAAATGTAAAAGCTCTGCATTAAAAACATACTTTAGTGAAAGTATGAACAGTGTATTATAGTTCTTATTCTGATAAGTGGTCCCGTTAAGATGTTTGACATGCCTGGTATGTGTATGGTATGTTGCGGTGGTCCGAGTCGTGCTTAGCCAAATACTCTGTGTAGTGGCGTATATAGAGTATCATATTTAATAAGTGTTAATAAGTTAATTCTGATCAGATGAAAATATAAAAGTATACTATAGTGTGTCCCTCACGAAATGCAGCACTTAAGTTAAGTGCAGGTACCTCAAAATGGTATGTGAAGATACAGAAATGTATATTTCTTTCCACCTTCCGCCTGTACATCCTTCTCTTCTTGGCTCTTCCTCGCTCCTGCATCTCCTGCATCTCCCCCACTTCACCGCTCCCCTTCTGTGCTCTGATCTGCTAAGGCCTCATAGAAAGTGCTTACCGCTGCAGTAGGAGGGGTAATCCATAGCTGTTGCATATTGAGATAATGAGAGGAGTGTTCGGGGTGGCCCTACTCCACACCACAGCACTAACCGCCTCAGCTGTGTGTATGCGTATGTGTACGAGGTCCACTGGGTCAGGCAATTTGTATGTCTTTCCACACATTCTGTGTTTCTACATGTGTGCATTTGCAGCGTTGTTTGCGTGTGCAGGTTGACGTGGGTGTGTATTATTAGTGCTATTATTCGAGGTTCTGAGTGTATGTGGCTAGGTGTTTGTGCTTTTCATTAGGCCTCCTATTTTCTCTGCTTTACCGCTTGGACATACTCTGCTGCTCTCTGCCTTCGCTCTGCTCTGCAAATTACTGCTCGCCCCTCCAGCCCTAATTATTTCTGTCAGGCCAATGGCACCCGGGTCCAATTTAAAGGCGCCACTGTGGACTGTCAAAGTGTCTGGAGTAGAATCATGAATTCCTCTTTCTTACCTCTATCTTTCCCTTTCTCTTATGTACTTATTATGTTCCTTTTGCATTGTGTACATCTTTTTTTGTATTCCCAGGGGGCTGTCTCTTGTCTGTTTGTGTTTTGGCACTCTTGGCGTGGTGACAAGGTGTTTTCTCACTTCACGAGGGGAGGTGTTTTGAGAAAGGTGTTGAGAAGCTGGCGAGTGATGTTTTCCTGCTCCTTTTTCTACCTGTCTGGCTCCTTCTTTCTGTTTCGCTTTATTTTACTCCTCTCTCTTTCTTTACTCACCCTTCCCGTAACTCTATTGTTGTGTGATCTCCCCTTCCCCATGTTCCTCCAGTATCTGTGTCAGTTATGGCGACCCAGGCGGACCTCTCTCCAGACAGGGGCGCTGTAGGACGAGGAGGGGGAGAAGAGAGGGTACCTGTCAGGGTGGAGTTCACAGAAAACAGCCTTACCTACATGGACAGATTGCTTCTCAAGAATCACCGCAGGTACACATGGCAGAGAGAAAAATATGCATGCACCACAAATACATGGTCCTAAAGCATGCAACGGCTTCTCTCATTGGGTCCTGGCAGTCTGCCCCATGAGACGCTGTCATTATACCTGACAACATATCTTTTTTGTACCGAATAATTATTTCCTTTACAAAAAACAAGATAACTCAAAGCTGTATAGTTACATAATTATGATTTTCAAGCAAAAATATGTGGTTGCTGAGCAAGGTATAACAGTCATGTTTAGAGACATGTACGCATGTGTTCATTATGCATTTTACAACAAGCTTTCTTTGTGACACAACTCATTAAAACTAAGGACTATTCCTTTAATAATAACTTATAGTTATTATTCCACTTTTACTTAGTTTAGATTTTACATTTGTCATTGCTGTGTCAGAATGATCATATCGTAAATCATTTAACATTTTCTATGTATACTACATGCTGTTCGTATGCAGTAGACTCAGTATGCAGGATGCATTGACAGCTTCTCTAAAAGTGTCTACACTGGATCCATTCACACAGTGTCTACTAATAAATAAATAGATATTTTTTGGGAAACTTGAAACTCAAAAGTTAGTCGTTCTAGTCGCCTTTCTATCAACTATCCATCAACTCTTCAGTGCCTCCCTGCTGTTCCATTACCTCGATGTCTCCCGGTTTCTTTCCTGGTGCTCACTGATGCTTCGAAGCCGTTGCAAGTGCTTCTTCACAAAATGGGATGATTTCTAAGTATTCAGGATTTCTTTTATTAGAGGTAATATAATATAGAGGTAATATACATACCGTTTTCATGATTAGTCAAGCTCAAGGGTGCTATAGACAATGGCGAGTTCAGACTGTAATGTCCTGTGGTAAATTATGTGATTTTAGTGCCAAAAGTGGTTTCATTGTTGACATGTTGTAGAATCTAAATCAATAGTGAATTGTGAGTAATACTCTATTTGTTTAATGTAATATTCACAACTATAACACCACACATACAGTAAGTTACTGTGGAGCTTTGGGTGGACTTAACGTAATGCAAGATTGTGATTTCAATTCAACCGTTCTGTGACATTTATCATATTTTAAGCAATGCAGCAATGCTAAGGTACATGAGATTTGTATTGTTTTACTCTTTTCATTTCCTTATAATTAGTTTTAAATTTTCTTTTCAATCATGTCTCCATGTGCCCATGAACTTTAGAACATTTTAGTATATAGTATAGCAGGTTAAACACTTCAACAGGCGCAGACAGAGGTCACTTTGTGAAAACCTATTGAGGTCGCTCTTTATACAGCTGGGAACGTTGATATACCCACATGCACACACAGCTTCCACAAGTCTCCTTCTCACTTCACACAAATCTACTCCGATGTTTCCACTCCCTTTTCTGGGGACACATCCACACACACACACACACATCCCATCTCACATAGGTATACATATGATGAAACGCACGCACACACACCATCTCTTGCCACCGCAGATCTCTCCTGGCGCTCTGTAGTCAGCCTCCATAAGCCACCGGTGTACAAAGCAGTTTCTCAGCACTTATTGTGCCTTAGACTGCCTGAGGGCCTGGCTTCAGCAGGTTCCATTATTACAGCCCTTTATTTAAGCGGCTCCTTTTGGGCTGAGTTGCCCACTGGAGAGCAGGCCAGAGGAGGGGAGAGCAGAGTGCAGTTTTAGGCCCGTTGACTGCCTGAGCTGGAATACTCTTAAGTCCCCTGCTGTAGCAGTCTCTAACTGTGGAATAGACTAGAGAGCCAATCTGGAGTGCAATAAGCCTGCAGCGGTGATGGTGGCAGAGCTTAATGGAGAGACAGAGAGACTGGCTGGCACGAAGAAGTGGGAGGCTGAATTTTAACAAGCCTCTATAATAATGGGGGGGGGGGGGGGGGGGAAGCGTGGAGGAGGAAGGATTCTTTTCCAAGAATTTGCTAAACATGCTCAGCGATATTTGAGTCATAAACTCTATCACCTGGTTGGGAATATTGGGTGGCCCACGGTGTTCCAGACAGCAGGATTGTGACCCGGTGGGCATCAATCTGATTTCCTGAGCTGGCTGGGCAGTGTGGGTTGGCTCTTCCATCAACAGTCAAAGTGTGTGCGATCAAGGCACTGAACCCTGAAATAAAAGTCTGCATGGGCATAGAACTGGCCCCGATCCACGTCTGTGAGAAAAGACCTGACTGCACCCGACTGGCACTTCCAAATTTACAACCCAAACCTGGTCCAATGTGACTGGAGTAAGGTCACAGCCAATTACGTTATTAGTTTGAAAAAGAGAACATCTTTGTTATGCTTGAGCATCCATAGATGTCAGATTGCTTCTAAGCAACTCTTATCAACGAACAAGTCCAGTGGATTGTGTTCTTGTTGTTTGTATGCCAAGCCCAGTTCTTTGACATCTTTTCTCCAGTGAGACTGTAGATACTTTATTTCTGGGCTGTTTATGTTCTCTGTCCATACACTGTCGATAGGGATCTGAAGTAAACGACAGATCTGATTGATCTGAAGCTGCTAATGTGAGTTGTGCCAAACGGTTACTTGGAGCCAAAGTTTGAGCTTCAAGGACATAAATAGAAGCTTAGCTGGTTGGAGAAATTGCCAAACTATCACCTCTGATAGATGCGGTGACTTCCATGAAGCACATTTGGAACATACGTCAAATTTGATTGAGCTAATCCGCTGTCCGCAGTGCAAATATAGCACCAATAATGGTCCTCTTAAAGGGCTCATTGCTATCAAATCTCTCTTGCTTTAACTTCACTTAATTGCAGAGGGCATTAAATAAGGGTATTTCCATTAGTCTAAGGGACATTTAGATAATGCTTTAACCAAAATGAAGTCCTGTTTCTGGTGAAGTATCATAAATAAAATTGGCCCGCTGAGAAAGTATGTCCTATACATCACTTAGCGGAGTCTCACCTCCCAGTCACTCAATTCTACAGTTCCATAATTTGTCTCTGAATATCATCGGAGATATACTGCTCCTTTTTAGAGAGACGTATAAATAATTTGACACTGTATTAATTACTTCAGGGAAACTCTCCTCTCGCTCTTCCTGACAGGGTGCAGGCTCATTTGGTGGGGATTCAGAATCCTTTCTCAAGAACACTTCACCAGGGTTAGTTTTGCCTCTGTGGATGCGTAAACCTGCTACATGGGTTGAAGGTCACTTTATCAAGCATGTACCTCCAAAGGGAGGTGAACATGAAACAACACAAGAGGAAGCCAGAGGAGCAACATGCTTCTTCTCGTGCGCTCGGGCAAAATGCAAACAGCCTGAGGCTCGTGGGGCTACTGCATGTAAAGTACTGTATGCACGGAGAAAAGGGATGGATGGTGTAAAGGGATGTGAGAGACAGGATTATATACAGTATAACTGTCTGAGTAAATTAAAAAGGCAGAGAAAGGATAAACATTGCCAAGTTTGAGGATATGGACTTAGTAAAAGGAAAAGATACAAGCTACAAGCTGTCCGAAAGGTGAGATTGGGAATCTCACTTTTCGGACAGCGGGAGCTTCTCATGAAGTCTCTCACGCTGGCCTTGAACTCTGGCTATATTAGACCAGGAAGGAGGGAATAGAGGTAAGGGGAGGGGTTAAATAAAGAGTGACTATGTGAAGGACGGTTGAGGTGGGACTACGGCACAATGATTTGACAAGAGAACCAGAGACTGCATATATCCATCAATATGTCCATCCATCACTTTCATAATCCATGTTTCAGGATAAAGAAAAGAGAGCATCAGACTGAAAAGAGGAAAATAAGACAATTGTTACTCAGCCAATTACTTTTTTGCCTTGGGTCTGGCCCAGAGCGTATGGGTTCATGTTTTATTTTTGTTCATTTAGTATTTATTCATTCATTTATATGTGATTTTTGGTTTCTAGAACACCTGTCGAAACTTATCGTCCACTGTTGGCCTTTGGTACGGATTTAAAATCACTGCCTCAAGCAAACACTGGGGAGGAGACGGCAAGCAGCTTAACAGGTAATACACAAGGACACGCACACACACACACACACACACACACACACACACACACACACACACACACACACACACCTACACACACAACTCCTTGCTGATATACATACCCAAACAGGCTGTTGGACCAAACAAAAAAACAGCTACGGATAGAGTAGTTTAACAGATGACCTGCACACTCAGACAAATATACAAACACACAATAGCAAAAAGTAAAAAAACCTCTCCCTTTCAGCGGGTCAGACGTATCAGTGCCTGCCCATCCAGCCGTGGCGGTGTGATGGGTAATCACTGGCTGTGATTGTGTGGGCAGAGGGCCGTTAGAGGCGGCTCATGCCTGACAGGTTGCACCCTGCCTGGGAAAGGCATTGGGCAGCGAGAGGGGGTGGGGGTTTGCCTGTCTGAAGCTCGGGGCTTGGAGCTCACCAGCCAGGGGGTGGTCCTGGCATTCCGAGCACCCACGGTTATCTCTCCCCTTCAAAACCTGTGGACCCTGGAGCTGTCAACTGCCTCTCATCACACCAATCAAGATTCACCGCTTGCCCCCTTCCACATAGCTGTTGGTTATTTATTCTAAAAATCTTGGAGGTTAAAAATGGTTTCCTGTGCTCCACATAGAAATGTTTGATATGTGACAAGACAACCAGCTAAATGTGACACAGTGAAGCTTCGAGTTTTTACTAATATTTCCTAGTAACTGGGCTACGACTTAGGTAGTTTATTGAGAGGTGATTAGCTGTTCCACCACCGAACGGCATCCTGGGTACAGCTAGCTGTCTGTTGCTAGTCACAGTATTAGCTGTTACACCACCCAACATCATTCTGGTTAGAGCGCTCTCTCCGTTGTTCGTTACATTATTCACTTTTACAACGACAAACGGCACACTGGGTACGGATCTCACGCCGTCATTGTTCGCTCAGGCTATTGCCCCCAAATGACACGTATGCCCCGACATTGCTCTGGGATGCAACCGTGTCATGTAAAGTTGTTTGGATGAGCGGTTCTCGAGAAAGCTGCAAGCAGCAATACCGGAGGCCAAACAGTCGACCCGTTCCCAAGAGGCAGCTTTTGAACGGGCATTGCACCGGTATTATGAATTAACAATTTCTCTTGTAGTTCTCCGCTGTGCCAGATCTAATAAATCAGAGATGCAGTCTTAAAAGTAACTTCAGCTTGAAAACAGCTCCTGTCTCCTAAGTATTACAACTTTTAGAGATGGGCAGCTTTGTACTTTTCTCCCTTCTTGTAGTCCATGCGCCAGCATCTTTGATAATGCCGACCATTCAATCGTAGGTTGCCCTTTTTATAAATCCCATTCCAGACATAGAAATCACTCTTTCTCGCCTCCTGCATTCTGGTTAATGCTTTACACAATTTTTCAGCTCCCACAACCACCCAGAACAAAATATTAGTTTTGACAAAGGCATTGATTACGCAACAATGACTATGTTGACATGCACACTTATATTCCATTGTTATTCTGATTATGACAATATTCTGAATTTCGATACACGTCGTGTCAACAGTATATTCTTGGATATAAACAGGTTTTTGGATATGTGGAAATATTGCAACACTGCCCTTTTCAAGAAGGTGGTTTAAGGAATGGAAGAGGGAGGCTGAGTTAATGAACTTGAGGGGAATTTCTTGTTTTTGACTTGACACACAGATGCAATTCAAGAATAACCTCTAGATAATTTATAATGGTTAGAAAGCTACTTAGGGAACCAGACTGTTTCTGACAGGTCTTGGTCTTGGAGTCTGAAGGCTGAAGTTCAGTCAAAGTAATTCATGCCTGGGGATTTGACCAATTGTTGCAAGTGGTTTTATGGTTATTTTGAATAAAACATGCTCCTTAAAGGAGGGTTTCTCAACCTTCTCCATCCCGAGATCCAGTGTTCCTAGTTGCAAAGGTTGGATTATTTTTCCGTAAAGCAACATTTTAAACACTGGTACCAATACCAATACCCTTAAAGTGAAATCAATACCAATAGACTACTTCATTAAATACCCATCATGCTAGCAGCTAGTTGAACCCTCATACAGCGATTACCACTGCTGACACCGCCCCCCGAACCCACGGTGGAGAGACGGTGTTGTCGTCATGGCATTTCATATCTCTGCTCACAGTGTAATTATTAATATTCCATTGTTTCAGCAATATGCAGATGTGAGGAAGACATCAGCCTCTTTGGGAAATGTAAAGCTGTTCAGTGGCTGATAAACTATTCCTTCCACCTGCTTCAAACTTTTCCAACGCATGTCAATTACAACAGGTTGCAGAGTTTCTCCTCCTCTCCTCTCTTTGAATATGAAAGAGTGAGCTCTGTGTTTGTCCATGAATTATTAAAGGCATCATGTGGGACCTCTCCCTTGTTTTATATTCTCATTTTCCCAAGCTGCCAGACACATGTGGGGATGTTATAGAAGGATTGTTAGCATAAGAGAGCGAGATGGGGAGGTAGCACAGACAGGAAACGTGCACAATGATAGAAAGACACAGACTGAAACAACTTCAGAGGAAAAAGATAAGAGGATTCCAACATCCAGTGTGTTGATCTTTTTATTGGCAAGAAGAAATGGCCATAAAGTATCTAACTATGTGAATGTATCTCCACATTCAGTATGTATTTCTGCTTAAATAACCATATGAGATGAAATGATCGGTTGATGTTTGCTCAAAATCAACACATCCACATAGATTACGCGTCTGCTGTCTTTTGAGCAGCAGGGTTGTGTCATCACAGGGTTGTGTTCATTCCTTGCTGTGTCAGCAACATCTTTCAACTGAAACTTACGATAAATTATTACAAACCCAAGTGCGCAGCTCCGACCCCGACCTCTGATTCCTAGAGGAGGACGATTAAGGAGAAGAAAATGTCCCTACTGGTACCAATAGTCCAGGCTTCCTCACAGGTAGAAAAGTGATGCGAGGTACAGGAAACACTCAAATGCACCTGTTTTTCTTTTTACGTTGTTACGATTTTCGACTTGGTTTACGCCATTGTAAATAATGCCATTAACTGGCTCTAATTGCTTGGACATTTTTTTAATCAAAAGGGACAGTGGAGTGCTTCTCTGAAAGTTGATGTTATAGGGACATTTTCTTCGACCCGAGTGCTGAGGGGTTAGATTTGGCCTGTGATCGACACATTGGCCGGTATGCATGTTTAATGAACAAATTAATATATGCTGTGTATAATTATTTAGTTCCAGCCACGGAAAACAAACAAAAAACAATACTCAGGTTGAAACACATGACACAACCCTCTTTCCCTCTTATCTGGTCTTGTTTTTTGTGTTTGTGTGCGTGCGTAGCTCAGGAGGAGGATATCCGTCGCTACTGTCCATCACTGTTTGCTTTCCCAGTCAGCAGCAGTCCTGAGCCTCAGATTACCGCACCTGAATCGTGCCTCGTCATAGAAGTCATGGATGAGGTGAGAGTGACTGAAGCGTTTTATTTTAACAAACGAGTAGACA
The DNA here is from genome assembly GCF_009769545.1 of Cyclopterus lumpus. Lineage (NCBI taxonomy): Eukaryota > Metazoa > Chordata > Actinopteri > Perciformes > Cyclopteridae > Cyclopterus > Cyclopterus lumpus. The sequence continues at coordinate 14,197,115 of NC_046978.1, read as the reverse complement.
CACACCTGCATACAGTGCTTCACATATTTAGTATGTTATTTATTTCCATTTCTCCCTCTTTGTCTCCTTCATGTGTGTGACAACACTGTTCTCTTTGGTTTTCTACAGCGAGACAAAGACACACATGGAGTTGTTGCTGAATGGAGGACAGACAACAACAGAAAGTGAGCCTAATTTAAAAAAAAAAAAAGTATCTGTGGTGACCTCGCAGGTGCTTATAACACATTCACAGTGGCTTGTGTGAAAAAGCTTCACTGGCTACGTCTGTCAAATATGGAGACTGTCAGAGAGAACAAGGCTTTTCATCTACAGACAAGGGAATTGATAAACAATCTGGTGAACACTTGATTTAATTACTTTTTGTTTCCTTTTTGAAAAGAAGATAAATATAATAACATCCAGTCGCCTCATAATATATGATACATTACTTGCATACATTAAAAGGTAGTCCCTATTTAATAAGCTATTTGTATTATTGAAATGAAATCTGTTTAATCTTTCACAAGGTTGCCAATCATTTTTATTAAAACAGTGTGCCATAAAGTTATGCGTGGCCGTGGACTCCCTCACAGCGCTTTCTATTTCCCGCAGTCTTCCCTCTGTGCAGCTGGTCCTCATTAAGGGAGCACTGGTGCCCCAAACAGCTTCAACCACTGGGTCCTCAAAGGTTAGCTGCTCCTCTCCCAGTCCAGCGAAACCATCCGTGCAGTCTGGAGCACCAGAACAACCTAAAGCAGCTCAGAGGCTCAATTTGTCTAAGCCTCAGACTTCACAAGCAGAACACTCAATAAAATGTGAGCTTTGTGGTTTTTTGTATGCATTGTCTCCAGTTTTCTCCTCAGAAAGCAAGATGTAATGTTGGATATTATCTTATGACATAAACCAGTGGTGGTGTGTGATGACACCATGACAATATGCTTTCTAGAGAATCTTTGTCTAACACACATAATCAGTTCCAAAAGTTGATTTGATCATATGTATTGAATATTGGCAACACTAAATCAGTGGTAAATCAGTATTATTAAAACTCCCTGGTGTTTTATGTTAATGACATTTTCTTTTTTTAACTGTGTATTATTGTTTGTCTTTTCTTTTGCACAGCATCATCCTCTAAAGGTACGCTGTCAGCATCCCCCACTGCTGAGACTCCAGGGACTTCAAAGTCATCAATCAAGACACAAAAGCCAAATTGCCCCCCAAATGTCCATAAATCAGATTCTGACTGTGGATCAATACAAGTTTTTTCCACTCCCTTATTGGTACATTCCCAAACTGAGATCCCTAAATTCTCACACTCCCCGGACTCATTTCCACCTGATGTTTCTCCTTTGGCCAGTACCAGACCTACACTCCCAGAAGACCATCTCTCTCCTTCCTCCACATCCCTCTCCCTTAGGTCGACATTCACAGTCTCACCATTAAGCTCCACCGAGTCAACCTTATTGCCCAAAGTTTACCAATCAAGCCCATTACAAAGAAGCTCAGACTCATCTCTCTTACTAGAACAACCCCAATCTTCCCAGTTATTCCACGAATCAATCTCACTGAAGCTCTCTCAATTGCCCCCGAACAATCTGGAGTCCCCAAGGCAATCCCAGCATTCCTGCTGTGACCCAGAGTCTCTCCTATCAGACAATCAACTCCAGCTGCCTCTGTCACGTGTGTTTTCCAGTCCAAATCAACCACCAAAATCTCTGGAACCAAATCCAGCAGTAATAAACATAGCCAGTTTATCTCTATTTAATGCGTCCCCTCCAGATGCATGTTCTGGTCATGAGTCAACTCCAATAAATAGGGACTCTTCAGATGTTATGTCCTCTACCCCCATCTCTGGTGAATATGAATTAACTCTGGATTCGCAGTGTATCCCATCATTTCCATCGCAGTTAGATGTCATCAAGAATTCGCCTTTAGCTGTGAAAATGGAGGAGGAAGGTGAGCTATCCGTAGGTGAGTGGATTGTAATACGGCCTTTCTTTATATGTGTCTGTGCACTGATGGTGTTGAGATGGTGACAAGAACACCAATTAAACACACAATGTTTACTTGTTTTGATTATGAAGTGGCAGCCAACGGGTAATATTGCATTCCATGAGTTGACTGATCACAGCAGATGGTTTCGAACAATTTTTTTCGTATGTATCAAATATTCGTCGAGAATTTCTTAGAAGCGTAGGGACATACATTATGACTCTTGAGCCGATTATATATATATATATATATGAATGATTTAGGTTGCCACAATGGAGCCAGGTCTCTGTAAAGATGTGGGCCGCTCAATAGTCCTTGACCTTCTGTTGCTGGGTTAGCCTGAAGTCTTATTTCAGCCTGACATCAGCCAGGAGTCGGCTGGGTAGTGGAATGGCCTCAGGTCCTAGACCTGGATTAGATTATCTTCCATCTCGGCTCTCCTCCCTCTCTTCTTGGGGCGGTCGACTCTGCGTTAGGTCATACTTGTCGGCCATGGTGGTCGGAAGATGCAGTGGGCGGGGAATGTCTTCAGCTCTGCTGCACTTTATCCATTACCCACACTTTCCCCCCCAATGCTGATCAGTGTATCTCTGTCATATGCCATGGGGCGCTATGTGCTTAATCACTTAAATCCTTATGAAAACAAAACTAGATATAATGCATAAATGAAGGCCACTGTTGGTATAAGGAGGAACATGACTTGGACTTAAAGGATTGTGTTGGATTTCACAATGAAATTGCTCCTCTATTGCTGCCAGAATTGTGACCTTCATTGCTCTTTTATTACCAAATCTTACAGACATATTTCTGAACAGCCACCCACGGTTTCCTTATGTGTGTTTTTTGTGTATATTCTTCAAAGGCTCTTACCATGGTGCTAAAGAGGCATGCATGACATCCTAACTCGCCAGGTTAAATAAGGGTTTAAAACACTTTAAGTTAGTACATGATGATAGAGTTAGATTGTAGGCACATCCATCTAAACATCCGTACTTTCCTCTGCACTACTACTATGTGTACATACTTCGTGGTTGAATCGCATACATTGATGTCATACATTTTTCTATTTCAAAGCACTATTATGAGTTTTCCAGAGACCAAACAATCATTTTTGGGTCCAAGTTTTTGGTAATAAAAAAAAGAGAGACATATTCACATTTTTGGATTTGCAGTAAAGCGATTCCTGATAGAACATTTTGCCATGCAACATGATGCCTGACAAACAATTCCCAATGGCCAAGCAGTTTATATGAATAAAATGCCTGTGGATCTTCACAATAATGGCTTCCTCTTATCCCACTGGGCTGTCAGAGCCAATTTAGATCCAACCATAAAAAGTGTTCTTTATTTATTTTTTATATCGATTAGGGCTTTAAGTAAGTACGTGACACAATGCCACAACAGACAGGAAGGTAATTACACTGGAAATAATGACACACATTGGGATCCACTGAGGCAGATACGCGCTTCTTTCTCATGCATGCAGGTGTACACACACACACACTCACACACACACACACACACACACACACACACACACACACACACACACACACACACTGCATTCACACTAGAGTAGTAGATACACATGTGGGAGCAATTTATTTGAAGTGTGTTTTGCTGAATTGCTGAAGTGCGCTGTGTGTGTGTGTGTGTGTCTGTTTGTGCAAACATCCAGAACGTTTGACTGCGTATAGGGTATGGTTTGGTCAAGGTATTTTATTTATTTCCAAACACTTATTACTTTACTGTCTTTTCAAAATGATACATTCTGGTAACAATATGGGCTTTAAATAGAGAACTGAGGACTGTAAACTGTGATGACTTTTTAAAATGGCCCCATTCCTTTACCTCCTCTTATGTCTCTCAGTCACGATTCACACCCCTAGCTCTCTTGCTCTATTCATCCGTCATCTTTGTGTCTTCCTTCATCCTTCTCATCCTTCCCTTCTTCCAGCTCTGTGACCAGTCTGACACTCAAAGTCTGCTTTATTAGCTTATTAGAGCTTGATGCATGTGTGGCAATTTCAAGGACATTTACATCACATTTACATTTTGCATTGAATGATAGAGATGAAAATGTTGCTTCAGTGATTCAAAGTACGATACATTAACAAATGGCCAATGTGTTCGTACTAAATCTTAAAAAACGTCTCCTCTATTTTTCATGAAGACAGTGGAGATGAAATGTCCACTGATAGCCTGGGTCTGGTGCCGTCTGAAGAAGACTCCTCAGACAAAGAAGCCCAGATGCATGGATGTTTAACGAGAGGGAGATCCAGAGACGAGCAAGGGAATCCTGCCATAGCTCATTCAGAAGATCCCTTTGTTCCCGCAGAAGCAGAAATCGAAAAACATCAGCAAGAGCAACTGTCAGAATCATCCGCGGTAACATGTTTTCATATTCCCACGTGCTTTTTTGTCTTCTTGGACGAAGAACCTCGTGCTAGAGAGCTGTACAAACACTATTTTCTGGGGAGCACAAGCGATATTATGCATTTACAGGGCAACATTTTATAAGTGGTTGCCAAGCTGACAATCGGGCAAAGATCCAAAAGAGATTTCACTTTAAACCAGTGTTACTAATATAAGCTTAGTATATTTAATCCATTACTTAGTCCATTATTTGTTTCCTCAAGAGTGCATGTGTTCCTAAATTAAAAATATAAGAGCATGGAAAGAAGTTTAGCAGCACAGGGAACAATGTGTTAGTAACACAGAGTTTATTAACAATGTATAACATACATATTTATACTGTGTGGCATGTGCGTGCTCCTTCGTGTCCAATTATGATGTGAAAAACAGACGGTGTGCTAGCCATGCTAACCTCGGCCACCTTAATTACTTCACTCAAAGTAAAAATCTTTATTTTTAACAATCGTAGTCCTCTTTCCGGTGCTGTTTTGTCTTTTCTCTCACTGGCCTCACTTGACACTGGCTGCGTCATCACAGAAAACTCTACTGTGATGACGCATTGCAGCTTTTGAAGTTGTTAGACTATTTAAAAAATATATTAGCAGCAAGGACACACACAAACCCATGCATGCGTCACTAACGCAACAAAATGTATTGGCACACAACCTTTTAATTAATGAGGGCTGCAGCAAACTTGATACAAATATTATTGATATGACAGTGGGGAAATTATTAGTTTGCTAACAAATAAATAAAAGAGGTAGTAAATAGTCATATCCCAATATGTTCAAGTTGGTCATAAAATGAATGAATGAGCTAGCTAGTTAAGAGAACTACATCGTTACACTGGACATTATCACTCCATAGAATTACAAGACTTTCAGTGAGAGTTTCTTATTGTAGCTGACCTGATCTATCTGATAACATTTGTATCGTACTAATTACTTCACATTATTCATCTATAGCTCCGAGACGCCTAAGGCCGTGGTGTTAGAGGTGCACACCATTGTAGGAAGAAAGGAGGAACAGAGTGGATTAAAAAGACACTGCTTGAATGGTCCCAAATGACCTATCAGCCATTTAATGGTATGAATTCTTTATACTGTGACAAGGGAATAAAAAAAAAGAAGGGGGTCTGGTGCTTTATTAAAAAGCTGGAGCAAAATGAGGTTCATGATTGTGAAGATGGTGGTTATCTGTGGCCTCTGGACCTGAATCAAACTGCTCCTAAAATTTGATAGTAATTTTTTCCCAGCTCTCTCTCTCTCTCTCTCTCTTTTGTCATTTTTGTGTAAGCTTTCTTGCCTTGTCTCCTGCTGTCCCCCCATTTCGTTGAACCTTTACGCCGTAGTTCAGGCAGCAAGTCAACTGCTGCATCCTTTTTTTGTCATGAGGAGACATTCGCTCACACAAACACAACTCCATTTTCGTCTTCCACACAGTCACATTGTGTTCAGGTTTTCATTGTTATGCCTCCTCCTCTTTCTTTTGCTCTGTCTCCCTGTTGTCATTCTCCATCCTTGCTCCTCCCTATTTCTGAGCAATACCATTCCCACATGCACTACTTTCTATTTTGCCCTGGCCCATCGTCAGTGTTTTGCAAAGCTATGCCTAGCATGCCAATGCATCAGATCTAATCTTAACTAAACAGAGCTTCCTTATTTCACCCCCGTCTCACAGGAGGACACATGCGCGGGAAGAACAGCTCACCAAACACGCCGTTGTGAGATGCTCTCAACAGCTCCAGGGGTTAATTAAAAATCAATTCATCAAGTGGAAACAGAGGAAACAGGGAGAGAGGAGAGGGGAATAATCTCCAGTGAAAGACACCGGCTTATTTATCTGCGTTCACACAGTAGAAAATGGAAAAACACAATTTTTAACACGATTACCTGTCTTAATAAAAGTTAAATTGATATTGAATTTCAGTTTGTCCTTTGAACTGATTGTTTTAGGATATAAATGGAACTGGAGAACAAACTATGAAGTCCTGATTCCCCAGTACACTCTATTCCCATGTCCCCCCAATTCCCTCCTCAGCTCCCATCATAATCTGTTTCTTTGTGCATCATCTCACCACGTCCTCCTCTCATGATCTGTATTTTTGCCTCCCTCCTTCTATTTATTCTCTTTTATACCACTTAACCCCCCCCCCCCCCCCCCATCCTTCCCTCCTTCTCATGCATCCCTCCTTCTCTTTTCATGTCCCCTTAGGTGATGCACAACCAAGGTGCTGGGCCTGGATCGGAGCAGTTCTGTGATCCGGATGGGTTTCGGCCTCTGGGTTTGGCCCTGAAGTCCGGTCACTCCGACACACCAGAACACACACACCGTGACCCGCTGCTCACTGGCCAAACTTCACCGCATGATTCAGACCCAACAGGTGGTTGAAAGAGGGATGTCTTTTTAAGTTTACATGTGTGCATGAATTTTAATGCTCTTAAATTAGATTTTTTTCTTCTTTAATACTGCCTCATGTTTTCCTATGTCAGAAAGTGCTATTTGCTGTTTTTGTGCTTCAAGAGATTAGATTGTGAAGATTATCTCTGTGTCCAACTTTTGCCTGGAGATACTTTCCAATTTGCAAGCGTTATTCATATCACAAAGGCCTCATAATAGGATTTAGAACAAATATGTAAAAACGAAGAGCTTACAAGAGAGATGAAAATGAGTTTTAAACCCAGAGGAGCGCTGGCTGCTTGGTGGAAAACGAGAGATGGGGGACAACATCGATAATTTACTACTGGTGGGTCCAAGGGGAGCTTTCCTGAGATGCCTTTTTTTGTTTTGTGTGTGTGCATGTGTGTATGTCTTCGCCTGCACGTGCCTATGCTTCTTTTTTAAATGACGTGCCTCCATTTTATTCAACTTGAGGCAAACAAAGTTCACCTTAAACTTGTGAAAGGCCGAACCTATTCTCACTCTCACTTCTCAATGGGAGGAATGCAGGACTTGTACTGCTGTTTGTGTCCAGTGTGAAACCAAGCCGGCATTGACTTATTTTACATCCGTTTTGTCACGTAATGTAGATATACTCAATAAGTATTGCGCCATTTGTCTTCAATTAAATGAAATGTATATAATTAAATGTATTAGTAAGTGGTTTTGTACACGGGTACCGACGACGTCGTAGTGTGAAGCGAAGCTGGGCTGTTTGAAGAGTTGAGTGAGAATGTGTTGCAACGTCCACGTTTCATCACAGAAAAACACAGTTTCTTTCCCAGTGTAGATAACAAACAGGTCCGTGTTCCTTCGCACGGCATCCATATTTACTTTGACTTTGGAGAGCAGTTGAAAGGCATGGGCTGTCCGACTTCTCAACGCTTCTGAAAACATATTGTCCTTCCCATTATTGCTGGAAAGTACTTTTATGTTATTACATTATCCAACACTATTCATCACCACACGTTGTAGAATAATTCCACAGTTTGGATTCATGTTCCTCCTTGTTTCTTTTATTGGCAACTTTCACCTTGAACTGCACCAGACCAATGCTGCTGAAACAAGATCTTTTTAGTAAGGCGTCTGACATTAACTTCACATAAGTACCTCCATATTTCCTATTTGTAACCACAGCATGGTTTTTGAAAATCACTTTTTAACACTCGTGATTTGTAAACTGGCCACGTCTATGGGGTGCTCAGACCGTCCGACAAGGCTGATGGAAGTCCAGCCTTCACCTCCAAATTGCATCAGAGTTAAAATAATAATACTTGGATCGAATCAAAAGCTATAATTTATCTCGGGGCTCTTTACACCTTCAACTCTTGTCCAAGGCTGTTGAATACATGCATTTCAAACAGGGGCTGCTGTTTTGATTCAGCAGGGATTTCTAATTAATGCTTTACTCGAAGCTATACGGCCAGAAGATTATCCAGTCAACTTTTTTTTGCTCTTCCCCGAGTCCTGATGTCCAGCTTGCGTCAAACGAACGGGGTTGACAGTGAGAGACTCCCACAAGGGCACCACTACCCTCCTCGCGCCACGCAGCCAGCCGCTCGTCAAACCACCATTGTTAAAACTCCAAAGTTAATGAGAGAGAAAGGTTAGGGAGGAGGAATATCACCTTGACAAGGCTGCACACACATCCCTCCATCTGTCTATTTCATGCAACAGGTTTTTATGTCTCCTGCTCTACCTTTCCACCTCTCTCTCCCTTTTTGCTCGTACTCCCTGTCGCCCGGTCAGTCAGAAAATTAGGTTGTTAGAGTGCAGTTTCTGTCTCTAGTGCATCCAGAGAGAGAGAGAGAGAGAGAGGTGCTAAAAAGCAGATTAACAGGTAGACAGACAAGCAACAAGAAAATTAACAACTAGAAGACAAATGAACGAAGACAGAATTCCAGTCTTTTAAAGCTCAGCCAACTTCTGAGTTTAGAAGCTGGCTGTCTGACTCCTCTCCTCCTTTCCTCTTTTCATTTGCAGCTGATTTAGAGTAGTTAGTAGATTCTCCATCCAGTCAATGGTATTAATTGATTGGCTAACCACTGGAGAGAAAGAAGAAAACACCAGTAATTGCATTGCAGCTGTCAGGATTGGCTGAACAGGCTTGTTAAGCAATATTGGCTTGGTACAGATGCTGCTGCTGCTGAATGGACAAATGGATTATCGCATTACATGTCATTTACTAAATTTGCATGAATTTCATTAGTAATAATAGGCTAATATATATATATTTTTTACATTCTGACTTTCTGACTGAACGCAATGGCCACTAAGAGTGATATGTTTAAAAGATTACAACCATTTGTAACCATGACCTAGTTTTATTTTTCAAATTAATGAACAGCCATGACAATGAATAGCTGTATCCTATAACTCACACAGCAGTTTTATATTCGGTGTGTTTTTGAGGCACTGTCACAGCCAAACAGGTATTCCATGCATTGGAATCGATACAAAATCACACTCTGTTGGAGTTAGATAGCAAAGCTATTTCCATTTGCTAGCCATACATCCAACTGATAACAGCGTGACGTTGCATGATCTTTGTCCTCGGGTATTATTTATCTTGGATCCAGGGATATTGCAAATGTTTTTTAGAGCATGTAAAGGGCAAAACAGGGATGTGTTTTGAATAAAGAGAAGGGATGCTTTTCAAAAAAGCCTCAGCTTTGGATAAATAAAACAGTATATACTCTGCAAATATTGACATTCTTCTGTACACACATATTTTTTTAAAGATCTGTATGTGCCCCCAGTCTCAGTTCTTTTCTCATTCTTTTTTTTGTGTCAGAGGGTTATGGGCCAAGCAGCAGCTTTAATACCTACACCGAGGAACACCTGGTTTTGAGAACAAGGAGGAACAACCGCATGCAGCCAACTGAGATTCTAATTCACTCAACCGGACCCTCTAGTAGAGGAGAAATATCAGTAAATGAACGAGGAACATCTGGTATGTGTAGATGTGTGTGTGTGTGTGTGTGTGTGTGTGTGTGTGTGTGTGTGTGTGTGTGTGTGTGTGTGCGTGTGTGCGTGTGTGTGTGTGTGTACGTGTGTGTGTGTGATTCAACTGACTTAGTTATTTACTTTCACGCACACAAAACTCTATTTAATACACAATTAATACACCTACTTCTGCTTATAGCAACACTTTCTTGGCACGAGTATGCAGGGTTCCTAAAGAGATTACGCTGTATCACTCTCGAACACAAACACGAGCAGGCGCACACGTCATACACGCACTTACTGTACAAACACATGCAGGATTGGGAGTCGGTCCAGGAATGTGTTCTCACATTCATTTCCATCCTGGAAACACTGCAGTAATCTGTTTATACCAATACACACACACACACACACACACACACACACACACACACACGCACACACACACACACGCGCATACACACACACACAGACACACACTCACTCACTCACTCACCTGAGAGACCAGATAATCTATTTTATCCTATGATATTAAATATCCCCCACTCCTCATTAATTCCCTTCCTCTTTCCCTCTTCACCCATTTTACTGTAAACAACTGAGTTTATATTGAACACCACTCTGTTCTTTCTAGCCTTTCAAGCCCTCTGGCCCTCTGCTGTCCATAGTTTTCTTCACACATCTAGCCACGTTTTTTCCTGCCATTCCCTTTAACTTTTGCTGTTAGCAACATTAGCTGCTAGCGGTCGGGTCAGCCGATGCCACGCCAAGTGCCGTGCGGAGTCATTTTCTTAAAAAAATAAATAGGTTGAATACTTCAAAAGGAGGTTCACACCTCACAGACCCCAAGAGCTCAACACCTTTTCAACACATTGCATTACAGCTTCAAAAAGACTCTGGTGCGCGACATGTATTCAATATTTCTAATTCCACAGGGGAACCTCAGCACAGATGTTTCGGCAAGTTGCCTCACTCACTGTGCCTCATTGTGCTGTCTGGTAAGTGTGCCGCTCCACTGTGCTGTCTGACAGCACACTGAGGAGGGCTTCTCGCCCAAACATCTGTGCTTTGGCTTTAATGTGTCATTAATTAATGTCTTGAAATAGCTTTTGTAAAAAGCATCTTAGTGAGTGGGGACCTCCTTTTCCTGTTCATCGTATTTTATTCATGTTTTTTACCATTTCTTTTTTTCTTTTTAAATGAAAACAGAATATACTGTATATAGAAGTGAACAACACATGCAAAACAAGAAAGATTAAAGTCTGACCATCTAGAGAGATCAGATATGAATCTCACCCTAATCTTTCCCTGAATATGTTTTAAATCAGACACAGTAACCACAATCTAGATGTATGTCCCGTCTGCTTTGAAATAGAAGTAAATTGATATGGTTATGTGTATGTGTGATTGCAGCACTGTACTGTGCGTCATTCCTCCCATGCTGCTTAGTCTTGACAGTGCAGGTGGTTATGAGGCAGTAAGTGGAGGTTCAGAAAGACAGAGCCAGGCTCTGAGAGATGGAGGGAGAGGTAAGGAGACAATGGAAGATTGAAAGAATGAAATACTTAACACTGGAGCTGAAACTGGTTAGACAGCACGCAGCATGAGCAATCAGTGTGCCGCACACATGCACACCAACACCCACACCATCATCGCTTCTCAATGGGGGCCTCAATGTAATTTACAGTGAGCAGGTGGGGATGGATGTTCAATCTGATTCAATTTGATGTGGCTCGCGGAGGACTGGGATGAGACACCACTCATTCCACTGACTGTTTCTCTGTCTCTCACCCTCTTTCCCCTGAATCCCCCCTGCTTCTTTTTTTTACTTTCTCCCGTCTTCCTCTACATCTCCTCTTATCTCTGTCGCGCATTTACACTTTCTGTTTGTGTTTTTGGAAGACAATCCTTATGTCCTCATATCCATCCATGCATTCACCCATCTATCCTTCTGTGCATTGATATATTTATCCTGTCTTTCTTATCCAGAGTCGGGGTCCAGCCTGTGTGGCAAGTCTACACCAACTCTGTATCACGGTCCGAAGACAAACCTTCTTCCCGTCTCTCCTTCCCTCTCCCATTCTCCGTACCTCCCACACTCTACCAGTCCGTCCTGTCCCACATTGGGCTCAGAACTGGGTCCGGGGTTTCCTCCGTTGTCCCGGGCAGCCCAGGAGATCATGGAGATCTGTAGTGTGGACCACACGGCCTGCGAGGACCCTGACCTGGAGTCTGATACGACTACACACGCACTCCACATACTGGAGCAGGAACTCATGGCAACTGGTACAGAAACACACAAGTCATGTGATCAACATATTACTCTGTATTCAATTTTTTTTGTGATAATCGCAACAACACATGGCTGTATTGATGTCAATAACAACAGTGTTTGATGGATTATAAGACACGTTGGTGATGATGGTTTTAAAAATAAGGCCATAAGCATTACCATTCCTCAATATCCACTTCAGAAACATGGACGCGGGCTTCAGAATTTGGTACGGGAGAAGATCAGCATTGAAAGGATCGGTTCACACGGTGGGTAACATGCACACACAAACTAAACCCCACCTCAAGGGTGAACTCCAGTCCATGGGCTCTGTTTTTGAGTTGCCGAAGGGTGTGGAATGTCACCGCCGTTGTGGTATCCCACATCATATTGTGAGGTTCCCAGAAACAAAAAAGTGGGAATTACTAGAGTCATGTTTATGGAGCAACTTTTTTTTCTCTGTGTCTCCTCATGACTTCCTGTTTTCCTGCTGTTGTCTGTGCTTTGTCACCATGATCGGCATGTAATCCATTGCTCTCGCTCCCTGTACACTCCACGACACTTCTCCACTATTCCGATGGTCGCAATGGGGGGTAATCCCTCTTTTTGTGTGCTCCGTCAATCCCTCTTTCTGTCGGATATGTGGAGTGTGTAATGGATCGTTAGCCAGCAGAACGACTTTAGCTTTGACAGCATGTTGGTTATCAGGCCTTAATGTGCTGCTTAATGTGTGTGTGTGTGTGTGTGTGTGTGTGTGTGTGTGATAGAGAGGGAGAGCATTAATGCATTTTTCTTGTATTCCCAAAACTGAGTGTGTGTGTCTGTATGTTGTTGGTGTTTATTGTGGGTGTGTACATGTGAGTAGTGGGCATAATCTGCGCTAGAGGCCTTGTGCTGAGCAGAGCACTGTGAATATCACATTGAGACGTGTAATAACCGGATTAACACATACTACACGGAGGGCTCCCAAAACAGCTCCTTACATCCTTCAAACACGCACACACACTCACACACAAGGACTATTAAAATTGGCCAAACATGATGTTTTAATGTTTATTCTTAAACAAACACGTAGGATCAAACTATTAGAATATTTGTTTTTTTTCCCGCTGTATTTATATTAAAACATTAGCTGTAATGGGTTTTTCGTGACTATTTATGACCTATAAAGTCTGCGTGTCAGCTTCTGCTCTCTTGTTGATGGTTACACTCGGGGCTAGAAGTCGATACACAGCTGTGAATGTGTTAGCAGGTACACAATTGGCATGCTTGTGATTATTGACACATAGCCGTACTGAAGGTTATGATACAGATGGTAACTGGGAATACACAAGTCAGTTGTGGACTTTTAAAAAGATCCAGCTGTCAACAAGCTCCTGAAAGCAAAGCAAAGGAAACGTTTGTGATACTTCCAAAAGAGATACTGATTAATAAACTAATGAATACCAACAAGCAAGCAACACATCTTACAGAGAAATCCTGTTTGGACAGCTGTTTTAACACTATTATAAATTGAATGTAAGAGACACTCATCAAACATCTGAGGAAAAAAATGCAATGCTTGATTTTCCCGATGATGTTAAAAGAACAGGTTTTATTATAAAACCCAGGCAACATGCATCTGTTTGAGGATCAGTATCACTGCAGGCTGAGTTGACACCAGTGTTAGATCAGGTGGGCATTGATATGCTGTCTTTATAGAATCCAAATGTAATCAGGCCTTGTCATAGTCTGATGCAAACTCCTAAATGTCTCAATATAAAACTACGCAGGCTCCATTGGTGTAGTTAATAGTACCAGGGTTTTAAAATGGTCAGTGCACTCTTATTTACAACTTTTCTACTTCCCGCTTCCTGTTCTTTAGTGGCATAGACATTTCACACTAAAATCATAATTTGCAGGTGAATTCAACCCTGGATTCAGTATGCTGTCAAACCACAGCCCTTTTCATGACCACTGCAGATGACACACACGATTCCCGGCTGAATATATCACAAAGGCTTCTGGAGCTAAATCTATGATCTGAAACTAGTTACATCTGTCCTTCACCTTTTATTTCACTGCTGTGCGTGTCGGATGTTCTGCCTTTTGATTGGTTGATTTGGTCTTACAGGGGCAGAGCCAGAGACCAACGAAATGATGAAGAGGCTGCTACACAGAGAGACCGGCAGAGTGTTCTCTCACTACCTTGAGATATTCAAAAGCATGCACATAAACACACACGCACACACACACACACACGCTTGTTAATTAATTAAACATACATGCACGCAGAGATGTAAGAGACGAAAGTGAGCAAAAACACACAATTGGTGTAATTTTAAACTGTGTTCACGTGGTGTAATGGATGGTGCGGATGACCATAAAACTACATCTGTGGGGAACTCTTGTGCAAATTGATGGCTACAAAAATGTAATTGATTAAACACTGTTTTGATTTGAGTTCTTAATCTTCCCTTTATTTTATGTGTCCATGTTCTCGATTCACAACATATGTTACGCTCATACGTGAAAGGTCGCCGTTAGATACATGCTTGAAGATGAAGGTATATGAAGCAAATGAGGAGACAGGCAAAGGATGTAGACAGGAGGTGGGAGGGGGAGGGATATAAATGGTGACTTCCGTTTAATTTTCAGCAGGAGACTGCTCGGATCCCCTTGTGTGTTTGTCACTGTGTGTGCATGTTTGTGTGTGTCAGGTGACAGAGTGTGCTGCAGTGCCACTCTTACCCACTGGAACTGAACACGACCCACTCTGCTCTGTTGTCATCTGTTTTCTGATTAACAAGGTTAGGGTGCCACTGGATCAGGTCAGAATGTCCACACACACACACACACACACACACACACACACACACACACACACACACACACACACACACACTCACACTCTTAAGACACTGCTGCAGGTAATGAATTATGCCTGTAAGGGAGTTAATAAGACCATCTGTGTGTGTGCAGGAGCTGGGGAAGATAAACACTGGAACTGGTTTGTCGTCTCTGTGGTGTGTACATGTTGATGTGGGATTTTTTATTAATTTTTCTCAGCCACTGTCCTCAACTGAGTTCAAAACCCACCATCCTCTGCTTTATCTCTCGCTGATGTGCATGTGAGGATCAAGCAAGGACACACAGGTAGACAAGGGGGGGGCAACACCTTTTATTACACAACTATGTGTGACGCATACACAAACGTAGGTCGAATGGAGGTCAAAAGTGACAACTTTGCGTGTGAATATTAATGTGAGTGGATTTGGCCCGACTACACTTAGGCTCTGTGGAGGGATATACGTATTTTATTTGTCCCAGCGTTAATCGCTAGAAGCGGACAACAAAAGCCCTGTAATCCAACAGCAATCACCACAACACTGATTGATAGCACGGCGACAGAGAGACCAAGATACAGACAAGGAGAGAGGGAGGTTAAAAGGTAGGTCTTTGTTATTGTGTCCTTCACTGAGTTTATCACATACTGTTTAGGAGAGAAAAATAACAGAGACATAAATCTGATAAATATCGAACCGCTGGGCTCGGTTTAAACAACTTCGAGATCTCAACTCGCTCAGTCTCTCATTCTTTCTCCTTCACCCCCTCATTCATACAAACAGGGAGAGGGAACGGCAAAATACGGCTGACCTTTGTTTGATTCGGAGTTGTCTGTGATGTTGAGGATGCTGTCAGAAAGACAGTGAAACTGGAGGAGTTGGCATTTAACTGCGCTATATTAACTGACCCTTCTCTGGAACTGGAGTTCAGACTGGGCGTGTTTTAAAAAAAAAGCAGACAGAAAAAAAATATGCTGTGTTATGAAACTAACTTTTTTATTTTTTTACTGTTTGGGTTGAATGTTGGAAACTTTTCTGACTTTCTTTTTAAACAGAACACAGTGGACATTGGTGGTACATCTGATAACAGAATGTTCCCCCCCTCTCTGTCTCTCCAAAACTCACTGTGATTTTTTTTACCCTTAGTTATGCCTTGAAAGGACTCGCACACATACAGGAAACTGCAAGGGACAAGCAGCTGCATCCATGTGTGACAATTTCAGTCCACAAATAAACTGTGAAATTGATAACATTAAATAATTAGCACCCCTAATGTAGAAAGATGTTGTTATCACTACTTTTAGCCATTTTATGAACTCTTAAAGGAATATTTTATTGTGTAGACTTGTAGTTTACGCATATTCTGGAGGGAAATGACATTTTACTACTCAATGTTGTTGTTTTTTTTGTTGAGGAATTGCTGCACATGTTTCCACAAATATTGCCTATTAACCATAAAGTGCGAGACAGGCTGTGTCATGTGTGTGAGGGTTAAGTCACTGAATTTATTTGATTACGGTCTGTTAAAGATGGTGGTTTTGGTTACACATTGAAAAAGGGCCTCTCTGGCTTCAAATTGGTTCTATTTAAACAAGAACACAATCATAAGCTTGATTTGCCTAATCATAATAACACAATAGCCATGCTTTAATGCCCACAAATGAATTGAATATTGAACAAAATGTAATGTGTCTTTATTATGTTGATAAAAAAAAAACTTCTGGGCAGCATTTTATTCATTTATAACATATGTACTGCTGCACATGAGTGTTAATCGGAATCTTTACAGGGTGTAGGTTTGGTTGGAGGCCTATATCGGTCAATTATATAGTGATATTTTTCACCAAATATATTTCTTTAAGCCTAGGAGATATTTATTATACAGTGTGACAAAAAAAAACAATATATTAATATATTTTTTTTATAATATTATATCTAATTAAAATATATATTATACAGTGTGACAGTTTTGTAGTCAAAAATAATATAAAAAATATATATATATATATATTGTCCCCAAAAAAATATAACATACTGGTCAACATGGTGGCTACTGAAGACGGTCAATGGTGCACTTCTTTTCCCCGGTGACTTCAGGATGGTGAAGCGGATGGTTAGTAAAAAGGGCTGTCCTCGTGAGACAACTTTTATTTTTGTAATGTTTTTTTGTCTCACAGGACATAGGGTGATACAGCAGATAGCATATGTATTCTGTAGCAGACACAAATATGGGACATAAGTCTATTAGTGTGGTTAAATATCCAGGTCGGTATTTATTCATCTTTTAAGATGTGTGTGTGTGTGTGTGTGTGTGTGTGTCCATGCATTTATGGCCCGAGAACGCACTTCCGCTGAGCTTGCCATACTTGTCTTAACTGCTCAACAACAACAACAAGATTACTCTTGACCCTGACAAAATGCCATGAGCTCTTCACCATCAGCCTTTTTCTATTTTAACCTTTGGGCCTTTCCAAGGTGTGTGTGTGTGTGTGTGTGTGCGTGTGTGCGTGTGTGCGTGTGTGTGTGTGTGTGTGTGTGTGTGTGTGTGTGTGTGTGTGTGTGTGTGTGTGTGTGAATGACTGCCTTCTCTCCTGCGGTTGTCAGGTTGGAGGCATATTTGCTGTGAATGTGCCATCTAATCATGTCCCAGGTTGTCTACTGGAGCCCTACTGCCTCATTACAGGTGAAGGAGAGTGTGTGTTGTGTCTGTCATCTGCGAAACATAAAAAGCCTCCTCGCTGCTTAGTTTGTGCGGGCTGTCGCATGTGTCTCCCCTATTATTCCCGGGCTCTGAATAGACAAAGCAGCAACGTGTAACACAGGTGTGAAATGACTTTGGCAAATGGCGAATGATAATAAGGGGTGTTTGTGCGTGTGTGAGCACCACCCATGTGCTCATAGAAATACACCGGAGGCATACGTTCAGTAGATGGATGGGTAGATTAAAAAAAAAAAGCCTTAAGCCAGCAATCTTCAAGCTTTATTGCACTAGAAGCCCAACGGATTCCATATTGTCCTCACTTTAATCAACACAAATCCCTGTTTTCGTGTACATACAGTGTTATTATTGGTCCATGTGGCGTCCTCGCACGTTGCGGCCTGCACAGCTTTAACTTAGTTGTGGCCTCGAAATTACTTTCAAGGTCGTGGCCCCGTCTGTACTTAAATGACCTCCCCAGTTTGCTGGAGATGAAAGTACAGTGCGCCCTGGACAGAGAGTTCAGGCGGAGAAAAGTTATAATGGAGGGGAGGAGAGAGGGAGATGAAGTGAGAAAAATACAAAGAACAGAGAGGTGGAGGAGGTGGACGATGGAAGTTAAAGAAAGGGGAAGGGTGGACATGAAAGAAACGGGGCGGCACTTGGAGGGAGACCGCTTTAGTTTGATAAGGAAATGCATTCCCCCCCCCTTCCTTTTTTTATTTTACAGGTCTATATTTCTCCCTCTGTCTCTTATTTCCACCCTTTCCTTTTTACACTTACTCTGCCATTCCCCCTTTAACCATTTCCTCCTAACTTCACCACTTTAGTCCTCCTCGCTTTCTCCTTCACGGCCCTTCTTTGTCTTTTCTTCCTTTCCAATGTGCCCTTCCCGATTCCATCTCTCCTTTGCTCGTGTCCTCCTCCATTGCTCGACTCTCATCTTCCCACCTCTCCATTCCTTTCTCCCTTTTAATTTGTCCCCTCTCCCTCTTGTTCGGCGGCAGGTCCCGGTTCCCTGACTGAGCCACCGGGACCTGCTGACAAATCGATACATCACTGTAATAGATTCTGTCGGGGCTCAAAGTGTTTAATGAGAGCCCCTCCCCTTCGTCCTCCTCCTCTCCCTCCTCCCCCACCCTGTTTTATTTTTTTCATGTGCGGCAAAGTGCTGCCGGTGGTGGGCGAGGGAAGGGTGCTGTGGGTCCAGGCAGGGGAGGGGGGCCTGGGGGGAGGAAGGCACGCTGGAGGGTTGAGGGTTAATCAGAGCCGTTCCCAAGGTAAAGGAGCCAGCTGGTAATTAGGAAAGGTAGAGGCTTGATGTAGAATGTGTGGAAATGGGAGGAAGGAACCACGTGCCAAGTGGGAAGAAAGAGTGTGAGTGTGTGCAAAGGTGGTTATATGTGCTTTTAGTGGCTCGCAGCTTCTCTGTGAAGACATCATGGTGAGAACCTGTTGTTTGCAGTTTCATCCATTACCGAATATTCTATGTTTGACCAACGCCTGCAGTGGATCAACGGATGCACACACACACACACACACACAGATGGCAGGAATACTCATTAAGCAAGAGGGAACCATAAAACAGCAGCAGAATGAAAAAAAAGAAAAGAAAATGGGGGAGTATGAGGCAAAATTAGATCAAAACAAAAATCAGAAGCATCCTAGATTATAAGACAAATCTTTTTCTTTTTCTTTTAAGATAGAGCGCAGGAGGTCAGGGAGCGGAGGAGAGATAAATATAGAGTGTTTTCAAGCCTGTGTGTGTGTGTGTGTGTGTGTGTACGGGAGGGTGGGGAATCTTATGGACAGTGAATCATTAATATCAGCAGCCTGTAAAACACTAATGAATAACACGGGAATATATCAGCTCATCATTTTCTTCTCTCCTCTCCTCTCTCCTCTCCTCTTCTCTTCTCTCTACCCTTCGCTCTCTCTCTTTCTTTCTTTCTCTCTCTCTCTCTCTCTCTCTCTGCACGAGATTAATTTCTTCCAGCTTTAATGAGAAACACCTGTTAGAGCTCCTCGTTAGGCATCCCTTGTTTAGGTCCCTTTAGACTTCTCGTCCCTCTTGTCTGTACCTCGTGTGTGTGTGTGTGTGTGTGTGTGTGTGCGCACCTCCCTATCTTTGATTCAATTATAAAATGTTGCACTTTTGAGGACAACATTTTGCAATCTTCAGGATACAAAAGTTTTTTTTTTTTTTGCCAAACTGTTCGAGTGAAAAATGTCATGGATGGAGGATGAACAAACTTGTTTTGTCAGTGCTGGAAAAGCACGAGTATATTGCATTAGAATGTTAATGCAGTAAGTTTTTGACCATTTACATATGATTAATCAGGTCTGGAGTGTGTATGTGGGTAATATTTCACTCCCAATGCCGTATGGTTGGTAATTAGCTTGTGTCCTCTTTTCCTATGCAGATTTAAGTATTTTTTTATTTGCAATAGACACAGTAGTAAACTGTAAATCGTCACCTTTTTATGAAACATTTGCAGTTTTAAAAGAAAGATAGGGGGTCCTCCTGCTTCTTATCGAGGGGTGTCTTCAGAATACAGAACGTCCATGTCTATAATAGACAATATCCCGCGAATTCACAATAAGTGAAATGACCAAAAAGCACATTTAATTTCCCACCTCTACTTTTTTAATGTTAATCCTGTCCGAGTGGGGCTTTATTCACGTGGGTCCTCTTAGCTGGCATGCTAATGGTAGCAAACAGTAATCCTGGCGCTTGTAGCACGCTCACTGAGGCCAACATTAGACTCGCTGTTGATGGTCACTAAATACCTCTAAAATGCTGGCTGGCTGCTTGGTAAATAAACCATTAGGTCTGAGCCCAATATGCATGGAAGTGTGTTTCATTATCAGTGTTTGAGACAGAAACAGAGGTGTGTGTGAGTGAGTGCTATATTAAGAGTAATGTTTAATCTACACAGATAAGAGTCCTGCTCCTAAACCACTGGGGCTCATTACCTTCCCCATGATGATGATGATGATGATGATGAATGTTGGTCTATAAAACACATTTCTCTGTTTTCCAGGCCGCCCCGCTTTTGTTCATTATTTTACCCACCCTCCCTCTCACTCGCAAATGAATTTCCATGCACATTCCGAAGTATCACAAATCATAAAGTCTGTATGGAAACAGTTCGGTGACACTTCCTCTATTGCGAAAAATAAACATTTGCACTCGCTTAAGGTGTTTTTTTTCTTTTCTCCCTTGGTCAAAAAGAGTTGAGGTGCTTAATGGGATGTGGAAACGTCTTCGCCAACTACGTTCCGACGCAGCGAACATTTAACTGGCATGGCTGATCAGCTGTTTTGAACTGTCTGGAAGTACCTCGCTCGATTTGTCCCTCTTGCAGATGGGTTGGATGGCCAATGCGACTTATTTTGTTTCCTGCTCACAACCTCTACTTCGTTTACTGAAGCGTAGCCTGCACCGCCAACCTCTGACAACACGGCGTGCTTTGCTTTGTTTGTACCAGACAACGTGACGGAAACGCGCTCAATTCACCTTTTCTTTTTTTCTTTCTTTGCAACATTTCTAAAGTTTGCTTAAAGTCCGCTCGACAGTTGGAGGGAAAAACGCGACTGCTGCCTCTCTCCCCCTCTTTGTCACGATCACACTTGACCTTTCACCGCGCTGCACATTATCCATCTCTCGTTGTCTCTTTTAATGTGTTCGCTTTCCATTATACCACCGTCTTCATCAAGGTTTCTCTCCGAATGCTCTTTTTGTCTTTCTGTTTTTGTCCTCACACACATCCGCACACACACACACCTGCTAGTCCATAGTTAAAATATGTGTGTATGAGACTGCCAATGAGGTGATTAATGGGTTGTTAGTTTGACTGTGTGACTAAACCCATGGCCCTCATCCTAATTAAAGATATTTCTGCTGATTTGGCTGGGCCCCACCTGTGTAGCACTGTTTATACAGCTGATTTTTAAAATACAGTTCTGGTTTAGGGCTGTTAAGCCGATGCTGTACAGTAGTTTGATGAATGTCTCTAAACTTACTTTTTGATGAGGACGGGATGATTATCTTTGTGAAGTTTCGACATGCCCAGAGTATTAACGAAGCAACCTGTGAATGTGTTTGCGTGTGAGAAAATGCAAGCGTTTGTATATAAATTCAGTTTGTTGTCCTAATTATCTTTCCCAGAAATGCTATTTATTTATTCAGTGTTGGATAGTTGGACAATCATTTTTCTCTTCTACTCTACCTAGCCTGGGGGCGCTTTCAGGAAACTCAACAGAAATTCTGACAGTCGACCAATGTGCCACACGGCAGCAACATTATTTATCATTCATATGGATATATTTTGTTGATGCAGAATATTTGTCTCATTCCCAAGGCTTTTTTAGAAAAACACTGCACATTTGTGTTTGCGGTGCTTCTCTCTTCATTTGAAATACACGGCGAACTGACTGAAATGTTATTTTTCGCAATCCTTAACTTTTTCAAACTCGATCCGCTCATCCTGTGGTTTTGGCCTATCCCAGTACGTACTGGGTGAGAGGTAACGGGGCACACTGGACAGATTGCAATTTCTGAAGAATCCTGCACACCATTCATGTTGGGATGTGGCTGGGGGGGAGAGGGAGGGGCGATGGACTTACGATGAAATAAGGCGTTTTGACATGGCGTTGAAAGGAGAGGGTTGGGTCAAAGATCAGACCAAGGAACAGAGGCGCCATTGATGGAGAGGGAGACGTTGTGGTGGGATTTGTTGGGGGGCTAATGATGAGGATGTGTTGCCGTTGAGTTTGATAAAGTTTGCTTGCGTCCAGGTCTTTATATCTGTGAGGCAGTTGGGGATGGTGGGGGTGATGGATTTGGTGGAGCTGTAGAGCTGTGTGTCGTCAGCACAGCAGTGGAAATGGAGACCGTGGTGGTGTATGATGTTGCTAAGGGAGAGGGGAGCCGCTGTTTGCTGTTCATTCAAATTTAACAGTCCATTCATGTCAAATATTCTTTTTTTTGTTTGGCATTGGAGTTGTAAGGCTAGGCCTTCTGACGGTGTGAACATACGAACACACAAAAGCTTTACATCTCTTGGTAATTCATATTTTCCAATTTACTTAACGTCCTTTTCTTTCTTTTTCTTTGCCTGTGCGAAGAAATCTACAAAAACAAATGTATAATATGCAAATAGACACAGCAAAACCCCAGCCAACTGATTTGCAGGTTGGCAACCACGCTAACCACTGATCCACCGTACCGACAACTTCAAAATGCAGTGGGAGTGCACCTAAAGGCATCAATGCAGCGGCTTGGTAAACAGCACCGTGCGGCCCGCTGACTGAACTCTGCCGGAACATAAAAGGACTTTTGGTGTTTCTTTCTGTGTGTGAACAGCGTGCATACAAGCCGCCCGGTGCCTCTGTGGCACCACCGGGTGGAATACAGTGTGTGTGTGTGTGTCTGCGAGAGCGTGTGCACAACTATGTTTGGTGCAGCGTTGAGGCTCAACACACTTAAGGCTAAGCAATCAGCCAGTAAAGTTTCCTCGCCGCTGTCATTACAGCTCCACATAAAAGCTTAAGCTGCTTTTATCCTGCTAAGGAAGAAAGGGAGAGCACATAATTAAATTAGATGAAAGGAGGGGAATTAGAGGCTTCCTCCTCTTTAAACACAAATGACTTAATCAGAACCTTGGGCTAAATGAGAAACATGATCATGGGGAGGATACACATCTCCCTCCTTGCCTCCATTCTTTTTGCTGTCTCACTTTGTGTCATGTCTTTTTTACCTCCCTAAACTGCCGCGTACTGTATCTCTTACCATCTGTCTGTCCGGCCTCTCTGGATCTTGCTTTCTCTCACGCCTTTGCCTACCCCCCAAATGTTAACACACCCTCTGCACACCCTCTGAACATCATCCTTTGTTCCCTCATAATTACGCACAAGCATCCTGTTCTCTATACTTTCTTGTCTATATTTCCAAATGTTCTCTCCTACTCTTTAACTGTATTTCACATTTCACCTCTCGATCGCACCGTTAGGATTTTATGGACATTAGTACTCTTATTGGTTCTGCTTATGGACTCTTATCGGCTCTTTTTGATTATATTGTGAAGGGGAAAAAAGACAACATTGTTAGAACTGCGTTTCGGGGGGCAGCCCTACTGCCAACACTTGACTTCCATGCCACATTTCAATCTCCTAGGGCGAGAACTGTGGCCATCAAAGAGTGGCGAAATGTCCGTGGAGCGGTCAGGAGCTTGAATGCACCACTTGAGCAGATTGATTTTTAAGTGTTCGACGCCGTTGTGCCTTGATTCATACGCCCTTATTGATTCACAGTGTGAATCCTATCATACCTGAGACAATGGTCTGTTTCATCATGAGCACGCCCTCAGAGAATGGCAGTTTATTTTTTTTATATGATCTTCATAAACATTGGTTTGAAGGAGGGCATGATGCAAGGGAGCGCATCAAAGGAAAAAATAAGGAAAAAAAATTCTGAGATCTTGTTTGTTAGATTGAGCTCTGCCTTTAATGTCGGGTAAGGGTTCGTTCTGAAATGAGATCCAGCGCTGCATCAAACTGACACTAATAGATGGTAATGAGGTTATTAGTTATCAGAAGAAGGTCATACATATTTTAGGATGTGACAGGCTGTAAATACTAAGCTTTTAATAGACAAATAGACGGTAGAATCAGGTGTTTCATTCGTTCACAGGCTTTTTTTAAGATTCAGTTGGACTTTATAGTTTGATGTTTTGGAAATATGCTTATTTGCTGTCTTACTAATAGTTAGATGAGGACATTAATACCTCTCTCATGTCTTCACGGTAAATAAATGACCAGCTGCGGTTTTATGAGGTTTTTTGCACCAGACGTTTTTGCACTTTCACTTTCTTAAGTCACAACTGACGAGGGTGGAAGCAAGAAATTCTGACTGGTAGACATATTTTTCTTTCCTTTCGATGTCTTTATGTCACTCTAAACTAATAGGAGGTTGTCTTCACGTCATATTTATATTTATTTATTTATTTTTATATTTATTACCGGCCTTTTTTTAAAAAGTTTTTCTTTTTTTACCCCACATATTTGTTCCCTTGTTCCCAAGTATTCACGCACGTCTGTGTATTGATTATAAACTTTTGCCTCACTTTAATGTTAACTGCTTCATAAATAATGAATCCTTCCCCAATGTACTGTAAATATGTCTCTGGAAACATCAATCGTGTTTTTAATTTATCCCACAGTAGCATGAAAATAAAATAAAATCCAGGGTTACTGCTGTTACAATGGAAAGAGGCGAGTGAACAGGGAGTTGTAGAAAGACGGGCAGCTGAAGGGAAGCAGCTGAAGAGTGAAACAACAGGGCTGTGAGAGTGGGTTTTTTATATTCCAGGATGTTTATTGTTTTGTGACACACAGTTTCCATACATTTGCAATTGGAGTTGACTGTCTTCCATGTTTTTACTCTTACAGAGTGGCAGGAAGAGACATTTGTGTTTTAAGTTGATCCCGCATGATGGTGAAGTTGTCCTGCAGCACCACACACACCTGCACCATACTTGAGAAGAATGTGTGAGAACATATTTGTGCGTGTAACCTTTTTTTTCCGGTGTGTGTGTGTGTGTGTGTGTGTGTTGTCCCATCAACTTCACTACAGACCTGAGGGAAGCCGTGCGACTTCTAATTAGCAGCACAGAGGGAAGCAGTCCGAGCAACCAATCAAATCTGCTTTAGAAATCGGTTCCCCATGAGACGCCATGGAAACGGGGCGACTGAGTAAATGAGGCAATGGGATATGATGTCATCTATTTAGCAGTCTAGCATTACTGTAATTTATATCTAAAATGAGATGAAAGAAAGATTTTCCTTTTGTTGTGTGTGTGTGTGTGAACATGTTCCACTCACTTTCCTTTCGACAGCTCTCGGCTGTCCTTGTCCCTGCTGTCGTCTCATTTGCCCACCGAGTGTTTTCAAAAGGGAAATGTTGAGGAAGGAGCTCTGAGAGAGACAGGGTTCATGCAGAGTGCATGTTGTTGATGAATTGTTTTTCTCCACAGACATGTTTTGATTCACACAGCATGGATGGCAGCAGACCAGTCTATGGGATGCTGTGTACATTAGAAGTACACTTATGCATTTTACTGTAAGTGCCGACAGTACTGGGCTCGTGGACTCGGAAATACAGACACTGTAAATGAACGAGAGAGTGTTGCAGGTTAGCGTGTGTTATCTACATTTGCAAGGACATGAAGTACATAACCCATAAAGGGTGGTCTAGTGCATGTATGTGCATGAGTCTGTGAGAATTTCCATTAACATGAGGAGTCAGGGAATAGATCATTTACGAACATGGGATTGGTAGCACGCCTTGGATTTGCTCTCTTATCTATTAATGATACGCTCATCCATCTATCTGCCAGCACAATTACAAAGGTCACACTGTCCTCATATGAACTGTACTGTACTTACACACACACACACACACACACACACACACACACATAGAAACTCATTAATAAGGATTAATGCATTGCTGAATACTGTGTGGGTTCAAAATGATGTCCTCTATGGGCTTCAGTCACCGGCCAATGTGGCAAGGTCAAATTCACTCGCATGCTGTGACCAAAAACCGACAGAGCAGGAAATAATGTCGGCAGGGTTGTTAGCATAAGCTGCAGAAGCTACAGGCATGGCTAACAGACTCATTTTAATGATATACCATTTCAACAATCTAGTGTCATTACACTCATTGTCCGGAAAGATCCCTGCCAGCCATGCAACATGTCTATTAAACAGCTTATTATAAGATTTAACCATACAGTTATGGACCGTTTTGGAATGATAGCAAATCCCATTATCTCAAATTGTTCCGGACATTTCACAGGTTAATTTAGCTCGACTCTTTTGAGGAAAACAAGGTGAGATAAGCCCTTTTTTTTCACATCAGATGATTCAGTGAGAAACGAGGATGCCATGTGATTCGCTACCACTTCATAGGTCATCTTTGCTTCACAGAGTTGGATTGGTACCACTGTCACGTCTAAATGTGAGTGCCTTGAGTACCTTTTTAAGGTGCTATACAAATAAAATGTATTATTTATTAACAAATGTCAGTAACAGCAAATAACTCCCAACTTTGTTCGGTCTGTCTGTAGGTTAAATGAACCAAAAATATATTTGTTTTAACTGGCAAAGGACAAGTTATTTGCTTTGACTTATCACTATGAAGTAAATTGCACAATGTAATGGCTATAGAATAAAGACACCATCAGCCTTTAGATTGGGTCCCTAAAAGCCTCAATTTTCCCATGTGTAATATTGGCTGCCAGCAGGTGCGATCTGCCAAGAAAATAAAAACTTGATTTACGGCACAAAGCCGTGGAAAGCTAGATGCACTGTGTCTTGCGCAGTGTTGACAAGATGTTGGAATTAGCCAGCACTAGTTCCTAAAGTTGCCATCATTGCCATCACAGGCTTGTTGTGCATATTGGCAACGCCATCACAATTTCATTTGCGTCAAGATTTGTGGTGACAGCGAAAGGAGAGACTAACCTGCGTCGAGAAGAGGGAGGCGCCCTGTGTCTGCGACTACTCCAAAGCAACATTGGGAAGGAATTACAATATGATATATTTGATTGAATATATTTCTTGCTTTTTTTTCCTGATGTTCTGAATAAGTTGCTGGAAAGTTGAAAGCTGTCTTTCATCTGTGAGCTTTAGAAGTGCTAAACAGAGCCAGATGAGCTGTTTCCAGTCATGCTGAGCTAATCAGCTCCCAGCTCTTGGATCCATAGGTAATGCACAGACGTGAGGGTATTGATCTTCTCATCTAACTCTCTATAAGGGAGCATACGTTTATATATATGTTTATGTCCATTCATGTCCATGGAAATCTGTCACTTTTGTGATCTGTGAAATAGAAATTTGAAGGTATTCCACCACACACAGGACCCGTTTCACCAAACATGCGGGTCATCCGTCAACGCTCCTTTCTTTTTTGTCAATCCTTTTCTCTGCTTGAGAATTATGGAGGCTGCAGTGGAAATAATTAAGGAGAGCTCTGATAGCATTTTAAAAGAAAATTCAAGAGATGCTCATCCACCCACTCAGCATTTGGAGAAAGAGCTAACTCAAATCCCGGGAAAATGCAAATGATAATGAGATGGACGACATGCATGGCAACATGTGATAAGGAGCATTCAATCTTTGAACAGGCTTAACCCAGATTTCCTGAGGATGCTGGTATATTACACTACATTTCAACCACGTAGGACGGAACACTGACTTCTGTGGTGTGAGTGCACTGCATGCATCTTATGTCAAGGAAGGTACATCATAAAAGTCGCGAGGGGGATACAAGTCATGTGCGAGTTGAGCTTCATTTATTCTCGCTCGTCATAAACCCATTTGTGTAACTTTGGCCATGCCGTTTTCTCAGTCATCCATTTTCAAGTCTGAAAATGTTGGAGGAAGGATGTCATTTAGCACCAAGAGAGAAATTAACCGTCAAATGAAAAGGAAAGGAAGCCAAGTGGCTGAGGAACTCAATAACAATGTATCTGCTTAGGATGTGAATATGTTCTGAGAGAATTGCTGCCTAATTTGAGAAATGCAGTGCAAATACATTGAGTGATTGAGAGTTGAGTAATCAAACTCATTCAATAAATGTTGATGTAACAACATGAATAGTTGGATTCTTACAAATAGACATTGTGTTGCCAATGTGAACATCCAAAAAGCATTAGAGACTTTCTACACAAGTTACTGTGAATTATGCAATCTATGGTTGTGGCTGGATTTCTTTCTTCTTGATCGATGCTGACTAATCTCTTAACCCGATGCTGTATAAACTTGTATCTATCCGACTGCTCGGTGAGACGCCAAAGGATACTCACGCACGGGACCTCAGCAATCAAACACCCACAGGACACAACAGAGAGTTCAATTCACGTAGATTTATTTGTAACACACACATTACAAATAACTCGAGTTGGGTCCGGTATTAAAGACAACCTCCTTCCCCATCTGTCTTTCCCAACCCCCGAACAAACACATTAACAACATCACACTCAGTGCAGCCTCCGTCCCTCATTACTTATTTCTCGTCACTCAGTTTACCCCCGTACACCAGTTTCAAGCCGGTTACTTTAAGGAATGTGGCTTCTCTTGCTGACGTCTCCCCCCATGTCATTCTCTTATCATTATTTTGTCTGAGCCTTCCAGACCTTGGTCTACAGCCTACAGCACAAGGTCACTGTGTCTATGGCGTTCTGTTAACTCATGTCCGGGAGATGGATGTGTGTTTGCAGTTGTAATTTAAGCCTAATATAAAAACAATGCATAAGTACAACACACTTTCCTCTATATGTTGTGGCAGCATACTTTATAATACATTTTCCTTCCACGAATGTCTTCTCAATGTCGCCCGACATCGTATGCTGGTTCTGTTTTTCGTCACTCCGTATTTCGTCATGGCAACACTTCACCTGTGGACTTAACATGGACCTACAATTTTAAAAAGTTAGATTGAGACAGATATGTTGGTCTCTCGGGAGTGGTTCTTTGTTCGTCACTGAGCAACGTATTTTACTTGTTTACTATGTTTTGGTGCAGCTTTAAGTCAAGCTCAGAAGTTGCAATAGAAAGAGTATACCTTTTTAACTTATCCACCAATACACGAGTACACATTTTGTGTACGCTATCAAAACGTAGATGGATGTTTACATCTTTTTCTGTTAAGAGGCCACCACAATGGGTAACTTGCTTCCTTCGACACACGTTGCACTCAAGCCTGACCACTTACAGAGTGAAGTGATTGCTGCAAGTGTAATGCTGGCTAAATGCCCCAATGGGGAGACTTAATCTTGATGTGCAGAATTGCCAGAAGGCTTTCCCTATTACCGACTTTGTGCACAATCCATGTCTTTGTGGCCTTAAACCTTATTCATCCCGTCTCTTCTACTTTACCCACATCTCCCTTTGATTATCAAAGTGGGTTCAAACTTCGAGATAAAACGAGATCCACCTGGATTCACCTCGTCAATCTGCCAACCACAAACAGCGAGAGTTATTTGTATTAAACAATCGGCTGTGGACAACTGCTCTGTTAAGAGGTTATTGGGCAAGGATGGAGCTTCTTTAATTTTCACATTTATTAGAGTTATGTTCTGCTTTTGTGAGCCGTGTTTTGTAGTTTGACGTTCAAGGAGTCATCACTTTTCCAAACGTTCAAGGTTTGTTGAGTTTGACTCTGTCCCCACTGCTTGTGTGTGAACTGTGAAGTGGTGGTCAGGCATGTGCGTAATTACTGTATGTTTGCATTTCATTACTTACATTTTCACGTGTCAAACGGCCGTGTTAATTAACTCGAAACTAATTTGCCCTCTGAAGCCTTGACTGCATCTTGTTTTGCGTCGCGTTCTATGGTTGCAACTCTTTGATTGGGGAATTTACACATTTCTTTTTAATCACTGCAGAAAAACAGGAAAGTGACATGAAAGTGTTATTATTGCCTAGATCACAAGCGATTATCTCAATTCTTCTTTACCGTTTACTGCTTTAATGATATGCTTTCTAATTATGAACTTCATGAACAGCAGATCAGTCTGAAGCAATTGTCTGTACAGTTGCTTTCAATATGCCATCAGGAGAGGTGGCTACCAGAGAGAAGCTCTCATTTAATGCGGATGAAAGTATGTTGACATGAAAGCACATCTTAACTCGCATAAAACATTTTTAAAAAGCATAAACATTGCACATGTGTCTGTGTAACGGCATTACCGTCGCTGTATTCATCCGTCACATTTAATGTGACCTGATCACCATCCACATCGATGGCACATGCTACTACTGAACGACTCGACACTGGAACATCTGCCACTGCCACGATCCGCTTATTATATCAGCCATGATCCACGGAGTCTGAACAAGTCACCCTGGCGCATTGAAATGATTGTCCTCTCGACTAATCCGGAGCTTCAGTGTCATTATATTGAGCTTGGTTTTGATGAGGGGCGTGAGGGGAGACATTGCCCTAACAATGGAGGTGATCATCTTTACGCACTAGCGGTGGTTCATGATGCTCATCTCTATCTTAATCTATTCCTCTTCTCTTTCTGAACACTGTTTAAACATGCAGCTGTTCAATCGCGCTGAGGCTCTGTCCACAATTTAGGGATTTCAAATAGAATGCAACGCATTTGACTTTCTGCAGGGTCACATGTAGATGAACAGTAAAATGAAGAGGCGTAATTCCGCATAATACTGCATTCATGTGATATGGGATGGATGGCAGAGATGGGAAAGACTCCAACTCCGATATTTGCCCCCCGACTCTGCTTGAACTAGAAAACGTATTGCACTTGGGGAGACTTTCACATAGCTGCGGCGCTCCTCATTTAACATATACACATAGGGGGAAGACACTTTAATCCAAATGTAATACAGCTACTACAAGGCAATACATATTACAATGATGACTGACGACCACAGTTCTCAGTCTGAGAGCGGAAACCGGTGAGAGAGAATCACTCTTGACACTGAAGCTTACTTACCATTATATTATGTCCAAGCCACTGAACCTAATTTCGGTCATCATTTGTCCTTCCTGTTGTAAAACCTCTAGCCTGGAAAATGCCTGAGCTTTGAGCCTGAGTTCATTTCCGATCCTGTTTGTTCCTGACCGGCGCTGATTGTCTCTCGCTAACGCTCTGTTCTGGACCGCTCTTTAATGTTCTGCTTGCATTCTTCCAAATCTGTTCATCTGAATCTGTTCCAATATGTTTTTATTTTCTACATCCAGCCACAGCAATGAATGCTCCGATGAGTTTCCAAGTGTTGGGGAATGGCACCCCTCCTGCTAATGAATAGGCCTCCATGGGTGCGTGTTGTGCTGGAGACCGGTTGAATGGTTAGATGCATATGTCTCAGACAACAACCCTCTGAAACACACACACACACACACACACAAACACACACACGCACACACACACACACACACACACACACACACACACACACATACACACAGTTGGTATCCTTTGAGGAGGGACATCCAAACTAATGAAGGCTCTATCTTTTAATGGCAAGTCAATGAGCCATCCATGCCTAAGTCTGAGAGATTCATGAGAGTGAGTTTAATTGTGTGTGTGTGTGTGTGTTTGCTGTCAATGAAAGTTATGGTAACAGACAGTTGCCCAGCGCTGAGTGTTAGTACTATGAATGACATGTTTATGCTGATTAACATTCAGTTCAGTAGCATAAGGTCACAGTCCATCTGATCCGCTAACCAAAGATCATCGGTCTGTATTACACCCAAACATTGACGGCCTATCACACGCCTTATAGGGCTGTGTATTGGAAAGCACCTCACGATGTATTCTCATTGTGTCACTGAACACTTTATTACAAAAAATGCAATTGCCACAAATTAATTTGAAAATAAAATACATACTGTGTTATTTTCTTATTGTGTCCCGGACCTCTTTTAACTGACTAACGTCTCGTAATCTACATGTGTTATGTGGACTTTTAGAAGATTCCTGAACTAACTTGTGGGGGTAATGCGAGTATGTGGGGGCGACTGTGGGTCAGTAGTTGGCAGGTCCGTCTTTCAAACAGGGGCTTGGCGGTTCAATCCCCGTCCTAGTCGATGTGTCCTTGAGCAAGACACTTATCCCTGAATTGCTCCCTGTAGCTGTGTCTGCGGTGTATAAATGTAACATGATTGTAAGCTTTGGATAAAAGCGTCATTACTACGAGCCATTCCTTGTCTCAGAAAGAGCTGTGTCATCATTCTCATCATTCAGGTCTCAGTGGACACTGTCAGGGAAATGCCTTGTCATCTATTCTGTTTGTTATTTTTCAGAGTCTCTAGGCATAGCCAGTGCTGTACAAAGTGTGTGGTATATAATATACCTACTGTACATACAATTACATTATGTAACTACATGATAAACGTTATCTAATGAGTTGAAATGTTGTTTTTTTAATCGTACTAGGGCCAACTGGGCCCTTTCTCTCAGAAATGTAATCTGCTGATTGTCAGATAATAATAAGCCCTAAAAGATTTAGGGTGTGTTCATCGGGTACATATCTGGATTATTTTCAACATTGAAATTCAATCCATTTCCACAGACACTAAATATAGCAGAACTTGTTTTATACCTCCGGGCCCACCTTGACGGCAGCTGCAGGGTTGGGCAAACATGCAATGATTCAAATATATACCCATTTCTCAACACGTCTTTATTCCACAGAATAGGACAATCAGTGCGATGTGAATGCAGCGTAATGGACTGCTGCGCAACACACAGCAGCGAGGAAAAAAGTATTGCATCCCCGTAGTCTCTGATCCAGGCTCTGCTACAACAACAGCTATCCCCTTGTGTACCCCCTCTCAAACGGAGTAGCGCCTGTCACCCTTAATGTGGGCAATAACCCCCTGTGCCACGATCGGTCTGGATCACAGCTTACAACCACTTTGAGTGCCATGACACTCAATTACAACCCATTCAATTTAGCCTGCAACTATGGAAAAGACTGAGCGAGCACTAATGATATCCCTGGACACTCTAATTGAAACTTTCAACTTAAAAACAGAATTTAAAACCACTGAATTGACAAACTGGAAATTTCTCCTCCAAAACCCTTAAGAGAGCTCAGCTTTCCTGTCAGCTCAGATAAACAAGATCCACATTTGTATGTTCCCTGAGTTGGCAGACACTCTTGGATGAAGTAAGCTGTGTGGACCGTGAAGCCATTCTGACTTATTAAAAAAATGAAGCCTGGGACTGCATGCATCATCCATCATGAAATACCCATGTTAGATTGTAAAAAAAAAAAAAAAAAAGAACAGAAATTTCAAATAAACTATTGGCAGATCTGTAGCCAAACAACCTTTTTAATATCAAGGGTTAGGACACTTGAGAGAAGGTCATGGTAACTTATTTAGAGGAGAAAGAAATACTGGGACACAGTGTTCTTGAGGTATGTGTGAGACAATTAGACTGAGATGTGGAAGCACATCCCTTCAAGAGTTTTTAGATCAAACACGACTCTTGAAATTACATTGTGTGCAACATGATTTCTTATTTAAAAAAAAATACATTTGGCTGTAGGGTTTGTCCTAAAAAAGGTACCTCTGGTAACAAAATGCACAATAACGTAACTGTTTAAAAAGCCAACCGACGTTGACTTCTAAACCAAAGTTATTGGCAAAACCGTTTGTAGCTACAGAGGAAAGTGTCATAATAAGACAGACATCCTGCTATCACCTTGCAGAAAATTAGCTACACTTAACAGGAAACAGAAAAACTTGGTCGCTGTATAAAGGGAAACTTTAAAATAGCAGTACAAATAGCTGTTGTATGGTTAACCTCCCAAATGTTATTGTATTGAATGGAGCAATATGTTCAACTCAAGGCTACTGCAATTAAACAGCCAATTAACATGCTGTAAGATGGTTTGTGGATATGTGTGTGTATTTGATGAATATTTGATGTTAAGAGTCTCACTGCCATGCTCCTCTCTCAGATCATGACATCATGTTGGGACCACAGATAATTTCTGCATAATAAATGAGGTCACTCATCACATCAAACTACCACTGATTCAAACCCTGGTCCTCACTTTTTTTTCCATCCGCTTCGAACTTTCGATCCCTTTTCTTTTTGCTTTATTTTAATTTGGCTATGGAGAAAAAAAGCCAAAATGCTCTCCTACTGACATTCTTGTGGAAGGACAGAGGATGTTCAGCATATTAAATATGTATGTGGGAGCGTTGATAGCAGTCTAACCTTCAAAACACAAATTACACAAACAATAAAGCCTCTCTCCTTATTTTATTTACAAGAAATCAAATGACTACAGATGAAGTAAGACCGTACATGCACACAATGTATTGGTCACATTCTTCCTACTCTATCTCAGTATCTACCCGGTCTCAAATAAGTAGTACACATGTTTCATTTTAGGGATAGGGACACATCGTTATCGATACTGGTACTATGAGGAGACCAAAGGTAATGTCCCATGTCCTGCTTGTAAGGCAGCTTATGCTTGTAAGTGAAGGGGGTAAGACCGCACTTATCCACAACTCCAGTGCACTTAAGGTGGGCAGACCTTTAAGGTGGACCACCTCTTCTCTTGTATGTGACGCTCAACTGACTTTTGCTCAGTTTTCTTTTTTTCAATATTTCTTTCAACTGTTTAAAGCGGAGATATTGCTGATGGTGTGCTTCTTTTAGTATTCTGTTTATTGATGTCTTCTTTTTTTGTTTTTCATATTGTGTCTGTTTCTCTTTAAAGTGTAACATTTAAGATTTACTACAACGTATCTTTTATCTCCTGCACAGTACCAGTGACCTCAGCCCAGGGACTACAGATGATAATTAGCTTAGTTAGGTACAATACATATATTGTGCATTCTGCTAAATGAACAATAAAGACTAAGTACAGAATAAGTATTAATGCCACCTGCAGGAGCTTGACTGCAGCTAATAAGGATAAGGCATGTGCCACCACATATGTGAACATGTCTTAATACTTAACTTCAGCCATTTTAATTTTGTTTTATTTAAGTTAATGCCATCTTTTGTGTTTTCAAACAAGTTTTATTACCCAAGGCCAATGAAACACTTTGAAAGTGAGCTGTATAATTTGAAAACAATTAGAGAAACACACCTTTCCCTTCAAAAAATGAGTTTTCGAAGATGAAAGAAGCACTCTTGACATCAGCCATGTTGTGGGTTCATGTCCAGTTCATGCTCGCTTATACCCTCGATCTATCATACGATTTTCGACCTTGAACTGCAAAAAAATTCAACAAATTGCTGGGAGCCATGTTGAGCCAACACACCTAAATGCAAAATGGAAAGAAGCAGGGAATAGTAATTATGTGTGTGTTTGTATGCGTATGTGTGTGGGATGCTGACTGGATAGACCCCCAACAGTGAGACGGTGAGGGATTTGTGAAGTTGTCCTCCCTCCCTTCTCGCCATATTTCACTCAACAACACGCTGGTATCAAGCTGTGAGAGAAAGAGATTAACTCTCTTTCTCAATTCAAGCATGTATTATGCTTAAATTGAATTGAATTGAGACCGAGAGACAGAGAGAGAGAGAGAGAGAGAGAGACCATCAAACACTTTGCAATAACTGGTCCTAATTAAGACCAGGGGGAATAGGGGGGTTATTAGCTGTCATACGCAAGTTTATCAGACCTAAAGAGAGCAGTTACGTGTGTGTGTGTGTGTGTGTGTGTGTGCGTGTGCGTGTGTGTGTGAGAGAGAGAGAGAGTGGGAAAGGGATTGTTGTGTCTAAGCATCCTTATGTGCGAGTGAGAGACATAGAGATAGAAAAGAAAGAAATGCTCATGACTGTGATTAGCTGTGTGTGTGTGTGTATGTGTGTGTGTGTGTGTGTGCGTGCATGCATGTGTGCACGCATGCGAGCTGTAATAGTCGAGCAGAAGTATTCCCTCTAAACCCCCCAACTGTTATTAATATGTATGCAGCTGAGAGAGATACCCTCTCATCTCCTAGCTCATCAAAAACACACACAGAAATGCATTATTATTAATCTCCATTAAACTCTCCACTCCGAACACACACACACACTCTACACACACAACACACAAAACCAGCCATCTATCAGCAAGGAAATTATTAATCTTTATGCAGTCTGTGTCGTTTAAGTCATGTCCATGGAGGGAAAGCTTTTAAACTTGGGTGACTCATCTCCTGTGTTGTTTTATTCCTGAAGGTTTGTCTTCTCACAGTTCTTTGGGTTTTACGTCGATGAGGGCATATACACACAGACACACACAGACGCACACAGACACACACACGATGGTAGTCGAGTTACAAGGTTACCAACAGGGTGGCACAACGAAATGCAGATTGTAGTCCCATTTTGCTACAAACAATGGGGGTGGAGGATGAGTTATGGAGTCTTCCAGCCAGAGGAAAGAAGCTGTGATGAAGTCTGGTGCTGTGTGGTGTGAAGGTGATACTTCTGTGTCTCTCTCCAGACAGCAGCAGGGTTGAACAGGTTGTGTCTGGGGGTGGGTATGTGATGTTTTGGGTGGTTAATTCCCCCGCTGTAGAGTCCTCCTGCCCTGGGCCGTGCACATCCCATGCCAGTTTGTAATGTTTCCAGTCAGGATGCTTTTGCACAAGTTATCTCTGAGAGCACTCTTTCTTTAACTTTAAATACAGCATGATGCTCCACTGCTGTTGTACCCGACAAACTGCCATTAAGGTCCCAGTGGAAATAAAGACGGTGCCTATTGAAGTTCACCAGCAACCAAATGGACTTCTAATGAACTAATTGAGAGGGCAGGAGTCACGTCTGGACCATATTGTTGTCACACACGTCTGTAAACTAAGGAGAAATATGAGAATGACCTGAAACTGAGACTTTAGTCACACACACATCTGTTCTATTTTAAATTTCTATTTTGTCTTTTGATCTTCATTGGATACTGATAGTTTTCACTTGTTATCTTGACAGTTTTTGCTTCCTATGCAGTTTTTTTCTTTCTTTTCTCTGTTTTTGTCCCCCTATATCCTTCATATTCCTCTCATTGGAGCCACTTTCCCTGTTTTGCTTTTCTTAAGCCTCACAGGGGGTTTGAACAAGCTCAATAAGGCAGCACAATTATGCAGAAATTTGCCTACGCTGATAAATGTATTTCTGTTTTTCTACATCACTTCTAAATGTACTCTCTTTCTTTGACCTACTACCACAAACTCATACTCCTCACTATTCTGTTGTGTACTTTCCTGTCAAATACACTTGATGTGTACTCTAAACCGCAAATTCTCCTTTTCACATTTTCCCACCTCCTTTCTCGTTTCTCTTGGCCTACATTCACATCTTTTTGCGATCCGTCTCTGCTTCTCTCTGGACCGTGCATCACATTACAGCACGGCCTCCATTGATTTGCTCTCTGGCTGAAGTGCTATTGATTAAAACACATGCTCCAGTGCTACTGAGCTCAGGCACTACCGCTGTGCACAGATCGTACGTATAAACACAGGCACATGAGCACGCACCCATCTCTCAAACACTTCTCTTACCCTTTTCCTCTGCTTTTTCTCTCCATTTCATTTCCACTTCAAACACTTGGCAGTGCACTAGAGGCCTTCTTTGTCTTCCTCATCTCCATTGACACTGCATCTCGGTATATTCATCGGCGTATTGATTAGCTCCGTACGACGGAAGACATACAATACGTCTTCATATGCAGTCCGTCAACTATTGTTTTTGGAAGTGATTATTGTGGAGCTGGAAGGGCTTGACATCGAGAGAAAACGGCAACTCTTACGGAGTTTTTCCCTGGAAGGAAGGCCTCCGAATAAATCTTCAAATTATGTAACGTGAGTTTGTGCGCCTGTTTTAGAAGAGAGGAAGCCTATCATCAGACGGGGCATGAATTTATGTATTTATGCTAACACGCTGAGTGAAAATGCTTTTTAATGAGCGAGAGAGAGAGCGAGAGAGAGAGAGAGACGACGGGGCACGATGAGGAAGGAAATGTCCGAGCTTTTGTGCCTGCTGGACACATATTCACATGCTATGAAGCAGGGGAGGGAATCTGCTGATGTGGAAAACTGCAGACAGGCTCACTGCCACATGGACACAGCCACACACCTGTGCTTATAAGAGCTAGTCAAGCTTTTTTCTCCTTTCCAGTCATTCTCACCTGATCCTTTTTTTATGTTCACCTTTCTAGTAGTCTGAAATGGTTTTCTTTTTTGCGAAAATGATAAACCCACGTACATCTTTAAAAATCTACTAACGGCCGACCCCTAGTTAAGATTTTTGTGAACCATATATTTTTTTAGTGTCGTCTTGGTCGCGTTCTAAAACCTTACTGGTCCCTTTTCAAAGCTTATTTTCCAAATGAGGCAAAGAGCTCCCCCCATTATCAACAAGCCAGCCTGATGAATTAGACTCTTTCTCACAATGTCCACAACCGAGCTCCGTTTCTGCATGTCACATGACCAAGTGTAAATGTTTACTGTATATGTGTGTTTGTGTTTATGTTAAATGCATTCAAGCCCAAACTAAAGTATATCAGCATATAGTCAAGGAACCTGTATTAATGCAATTCTGATTTTCTGGTTTGGACATCAGACTCTACAGCCTCTGTTGGAGCATACGACTGTTCCAGAAATGAGCAATGCTTTGAAGAGACGAGAGACAAATAAGTCTTTTGAATAAACTGTTTGAACTTTTCACCCTTTTAGTTCCCAAGCAGAGCGAACAATCTAATTTAACATTGAATGAAATGGTGGACAACCTCCCATTTCTGTGCAAAGGTTTTTTTACACGGTACATTTTTGATTTGATGTTCATTCATGTGTTTATAATGAATGGATTCAGACAGAATCTATGCTGCTATTCGAATTCCTTCGAGTGCTGCTTCAAAGAGCACAGCCTCGACACTTCTAACTGTATAATATTTTTATATATATCTGGTCAGCTCCTTGACATATGCTTATCTAACTGACCTCAAAGGGTTTCTCTGTTTGACAAAAACAAAATTACAGCAAAAAGACAAACGTGAAGGAGAATTTAGGCAATGTCCACATTTAATTTTTCTTTGTTCTAAAGAAAAGTCCAGTCCACACTAATGCGGTTTTTAAAAATAAGCCTGTTCCACAATATAGTATAAAAGTAACTATACATTAATGTGTAAACATGTAAAAGGTTCTGTAAGCAAGGATATTTTGGGGATCCCAAACCTTCATAACACTGGGTGATCTTTTGCCTGTAAATTAGCTGCAACCTCTTAATATTTCCAACAATATTGACTCTTGTCACGTTTTAATAATGTTCAGCGCAGTTAGACAGTGGACTGATCAGTAAAAGAAGATTAGTGGGCAGACAGGAAGGGACGTCTCTATCTCCACACTCTGATTTTCTTATCTCAGAGATGATGGTGCAGAGAAATGCAGCACGTAAGATGTGAGCTATGTGTGCAGCTATGAAGAGAGGATGTGGAAGCAGCGTATCAGCCTTTTAATGGATTTTTAACCTCTGCACTACATAAGACGTCGAGTGTAAAGCACCAACAGGGGTTGGAGCAAAGGGTATCACGGTTCACTTTATAGCACATGAGTGTGAACTGAGAATGTGGCTGCCTTTAAGCTTTCCACCAGAGAGGGGTCACTGCAGGTAGATTGGAGAGGAAGTTTTTCAATTTAAATGCTTATTTGTGCCGCATAAGCTGAATTATATTACACCAAAAAAAAGAAAAAGAAAAGAAAAAACACACTTTGAATGAAGTTCGGGGAAAAAAAGCAATCGTATAAAAAGAAAAATCAAGATTTTCTCCCCAGACTCAACTGAATTGAATTACATAAATTAAAAACACAGGCTGGTCTCTCACTACAATGGCTGCCACTGGCCATCTCTCACATCTAATTGTGTCGTTTAACCGCTTTCATTTGTCCCAAATTTGCTTACGGGCGAGACTTTATTTTCCATTTTCTTTTGCGTGCGTTTAGACAGAGAGCATTTGCGCTCTTCAAGTTGAATTCTTGTGCCAACCAAAGCAGCACAACCGCTGACTGCCTCCAGCACCACGCACACCCATCACACACACATTTACACCCATACACACACACAAAATACACACTTGCAGGGCAATCAATAGC
Source organism: Cyclopterus lumpus (assembly GCF_009769545.1). Classification (NCBI taxonomy): domain Eukaryota; kingdom Metazoa; phylum Chordata; class Actinopteri; order Perciformes; family Cyclopteridae; genus Cyclopterus; species Cyclopterus lumpus. Next base: position 14,156,904 of record NC_046978.1, on the reverse strand, counting down.
AGTGGTGATGGATGCCGCATGCTGATGTACCCGCTGCCCTCTGACCTGTAATTGAATGTGCAAGGTTCAGACACTTTATCACGATTGGGCCATTCCCTCCACAGGTCATCGGCTGCTAAATGGTTGATAAGCCTGCGCACGACTGCTGCTCATATGTCTGCTGTCAAAGCAATGGGCTTTGCTGACTGATATCCACTGTGTGTGTGTGTGTGTGTGATTTCCGTGTGAGCGAGTGCGCTTGAAAGTCGGCGTACGTGTGCATGTAAGAGTCGAGCATGCGCATGAGAGAGAGCACAAGTGCGGAGAGTCCTTAAATCGATTCCTAATGCCTTTCTGCAACGGCCATTTCTCATCGCCGAAGACTCTGATGGTGCTGGAAACAAACGAGTTGGAATATCGCATCATCGTCACTATCGGCATTCTGCCCGGTCCGTGAACCTCAGCATTTAACTCTTTGATAAGACATATGCCCTCTCTGTGTTTTCTTTCCCTCCACCATGGAGGTAACGGTTGGGTTTGATTGTGTATTTGTCAGCAGGATTACGCAACAACTATACTGCCCTGATTTTCATGAAAGTTAGTGGAAGAATGTAGCATGGGCCGAGGAAGTGGCGATTCAGTTTTGGGGTGGACTGGCCTTCGCAGAGGTCTGCGCTCTCAGAGTTACCTTCTAGTTTAAAATGATTTTGTGCCAAACGCTATGAAGCAGAGATGATACCATAGCATCCTCTGAAACGTTCACAGAAACCTGTACAATAGATGTATTTAGTATGGGACACAATTCATAGACATGCAGCAAACACAGCAGAATGTAAATCTTTAAAGTCCAATTTCTTGTTTACGATCACATTTCCTGCTTTGGTTGAAAAATGCAATTCAGAAAACTCACAAAGCTGCAACAACTTTGGTAATTGGTAATTAGTCTCCTTATAAGAAGCATTTCAAATAATCATTTCAAAATCACTCAGCAGGAAGATCAGATAATCCAAACAGTAGGTGCAATGAAATTATGTCAATTGAAAAGGATATTAAAAACCAAGGAAACACATTTACAATCTGAATTTTTCTTCAGCCATTAAGGGAATCAGCATTATTGTCAGCTTTTTCGCCTGAGGCATCCAACATTTCTCAGCTAATTGCCACACATTGATAGAAATGTGGTGTGATATTGATGAGGTACATATTCATCCATTTCTCTGTAATTCGTTGATAATTGTTGTAGTTAAAAAAAAGCAAAGACACCATTGTTTTGCATGCTTTTCAAATGGAAAAGGACAATTATCAATTGCGCTGGCAGCATGTTAACTGGTAAGTCCACCAATTTGGTTCAGATGGAAAATATGTCAACACTCGGATTTCAATGACATTTTGTAAAGAGATTCAATGGTTCCCAGACAAAGTCTCCTACTTACTTTGGTGAACCTCCGACTTTTCTAATAGTGCTACCATTAGCGAGACATTTGTAGTTTTAAGCTATTTTTTAGGGGCAATCATATTCCTCTTTGTATGACTTTGGGGATCTTCTGACTTCTCATCTAGGGCCATCATCAGGTCAAAATGTGCCCAGCACTTTTTGTTGACATAATGCATGAACAAATACCTGCAAAGCTAATTACTTTTCAATCAATGATTAATTCACATCCACCTCAGCTGTACTTTGTTGTCTCTGTGCTAATTAGCTATTGTTAGCATGCTAACATGCTACACTAAGAGGGAGAACATAGTCAACATTATACCTGTTAAACATTAGCATGTTAGCATTGTGCACACTTTGAGATGCTCATGTTAGCAGTTAGCATGAAGGACAGAGCCAATAGCATGTCTGTAGACTCCTGTCTTGTTCTTTATACCAAAAGATTTCTACTGGATATCAACACGTTTCTTGCACTGATTGGTCCTTTCAGCCAGTGTACTGTACCTGTACTCTAAAGACAATGTAAAAAAACAATTTTCGGTTTGTCTTAATCTGCCAAGAGTGTCATTATCGTTTAAGTAAATCACTCCTGTGGTTGTTTGGTCTTTCCTCTCTAGGCTTCTAATTGATAAACTGAACGTTTTCTCAGACATCAAGAAATAGTATTGCTTAATATAAAACTATCAATTTGAGATTCTCGTTTTAATTTATAATTCAGAAAGCTCCAGAGAAAAAAAAAATTCTAAAACGTGTGCATCTTAGACCGACTCCCTGATGTATTCCTGTCCCTTCTATCACATTGATTGCCTGGTTTAGCATGTCTGCAAGGCTGGCCTGCTTGGTTTTGGGGATAATCTGATTGGTTCCATTGTGCCGGAGAAGATACATTTATCAGAGAAAACTGATACGACAGTCTATGTTTTAAAATGTTAGCATTATTGGAAACGAAGCTCCAGCAAAGGCTATGTAGAGGAATTGCAGTTGGCATAATGTAACACAGGCACTGTGTTTCTCAAAAGGTCTTTTTACAACTTTGGACACATCCCAAAAAACTTTTAAGTAAGGTCTCTCATTGGGATTGGAACCGGTGTCCTTGGCGAACTCAACCTGAAGGAGATGGTATCCTTGATGCATTGTTCTGGAATAACATTAAATATCAGTCAAGCCTGTGTTTCAATGAGGCGTCCTTGGTTTTATATTTACAGGGAAAACAGCCAATAGCACGGAATATCATATTAATCATGTCATAGTCTCCCTTTCGTGTGTTTTGTTTGTGTTTGTGTATGGGTTAGTCTAAATGTTGTTCTACCCGGCGTAGCGGCCTTCACTACGTTGTGTTATTTCAGGAGCCACTCTCTCCACACATACACACTCACAGGATTTAGCAGGACATTTGGAGGAGAGTAAACAGAGAATATTTCATCAGCTGTGTGAGCTGGCAATATTTGGGCCCGCGGTAACAGCATTACAGTCTATTTGTTTGAGGTAGTGAGTCTCTATGTCTGTGTGTGTGTGTGTGTGTGCGTGTGTGTGTGTGTGTCTGTAAACACACAGTTGGTGCAAGAAAAATAGCCATGTAGGAACTAGGGGTGGGGCATAACATGTATTCTTAGATGCATCGCAATTCACTCATGAAGGAATATGACACTGGGCTGTCCGTTCCTCCCCGCCGCCCCTGAACAAAACAGACGTAATACACTTCTTGTTTATGTTCTAAGCTAGGCTAAATACTAGCAGACTACAGAGTTTTTTAAAATTTGTTTTGGTGAAGGCAGCTGAGCTTGAGCGGCCAAATATGGATTCAATCCGACCGGCACCTCCTGGCTTAAAAGCTAACGTATGGGAATCTTTTCACTTGTTCCTCTTCTGCTCAACTCGAAGAGGGCGAAGCAAATCACAAAGTAGACCTTCTTAATTCAATTCAGTTTATTTTGTATAGCCCAAAATCACATATTACAAATTTTCCTCAGAGGGCTTTACAAGCTGTACACATACGACATCCCTGTCCCAGGACCTCACGTCGGATCAGGAACAACTCCCAAAAGCAGGGCCATGGCAGGAGGCAGGGCCACGGAGGCAGGAGTCCGGACCATTATGCAGGAGGCATCGCTCAGGAGGCGGGGCCAATGAGGCATGAGGCCAGGCACTTGAGAAAACTACAGAAGAAAAAGAAGAAGACACCATTGTTGTGTTTGAATTGGAAGCTTACACAGCCCCAAGACTTAACAGTGATCATGTGATAAGACTTTTATATTGCTGCGAACTGAGACACTGTTGTATCCGTCTGTTGCCAAAGCTGAGCCGAGGTTGCATGTCGAAACATAATTCTTTTTTTTATTATCAGGTGTTCACTTGGTGTGTTAGAGGAAATGTCGTTCAAAAATTTTTCACTGAGAAGCATTTCCTTTGAATTCATTAACTTCTCCTCTATCCATTCCCTCACCCTGATGTTAAACCTCATACTCTTCCTCGTTCCTGTTCATAATTAGGTCCCCTGACACTTTCCTCACTGTCCAGCTGTGTGTGTGTGTGTGTGTGTGTGTGTGTGTGTGTGTGTGTGTGTGTGTGTGTGTGTGTCTCTTTGTGCTTGCGACATTGATGAGGAAGAGGTATGTGTCCCTGATGAATAGTGAGTTTAAGTGTTTTGTGTCTTCCTTTGTGTTTGAGGGTGTGTATGCGTGAGTGAGTGTGCAGGTACGTGTATCAGTCTTGTGGGCAAGTGTTTGAGACACAGACAGTAAGAGACACAGCAAAGAGAGAGTTGAAGGACAGTCCACGGTGTTGAAAAAATACCTCCTGTATCATACTCAAAAAGTTCTAAAGATGTGTTTCCTCTCCTCCAGTCCATCACATGTAGCTTCATCCCCAGCCTGTGGGGGGCAGTGTGACCCCAATATTCCTGCTGACACCTGACAAATCCAAATAAGATAGTACAAAGATATTTATAATTAAGAGTACGTAGATTTTTGTTGTTGCTATTCTGTTTATTGATGTGTACTTCAGGTTCGACAACATTCTCCCAACAAACATTAGATAAAGGTCGGGCACAAAATGGGAAACTTCGGATGATCTTCAGAGCATTGTCTTTTCTTTCGAGTTGAAGTTGCAGGACATAACACATTGAGCTGGTCAGAGCAGCTCGCTGGAGAAACTCCCCTTCCCTCACACCACTTCTTAAATCCCAGACAATTTGTTGTTAATTTTCCAAATTGTGTTTTCTGATGAATGTGCTCTTTCTTTCAAGCACTCGCTGTTGGTCCTCTCCCTCTTAAAAATGATGAAAAGGAAATATCTACTATGAGAAGTTGTATGGGTGGTATTGCCACCCTATTTCGTCAGTACCACATGTCAGGAACCACGCTTATAACAGGGAGACTCTTCTATGTTGGGTCATTTAAGAATCATGTAATTCTTGATTCTTAAAACATTAGGTCTTTCCTTTTTACTTTACAGAGGTTTTTTTTTTGTGGTCTGCCAAAATAAATTTGGACTCCTCAACAGTGCTTTTACAATGTGCAGAGATGGATCTCTGCAGGTTTTGAGCCGATGTCATGCTATCCTATTAGCTTAACAAAAGTGTTTCTTGTATTTTTGACTTTCAGCTATATGTTAGAATGAAGCACAAGGTCCAAACAAGGCAACTTGTCTTCCCCGGCATCCCTGAGGCACGGAGGACAAAAAGCAAACGGCTTCACCAGCTCAAAATTCCTTGATGTACTTTGAACTAAAGGATGTCTGAGGTCAGCCATTGAGCGAGCCGCTTCCCTGCAGCAGGCTGGTTGTTGCTCTTGCTGTGCGCTTGACCTGTGACATCACTCCATAACAGTTGGGGCTCCGCCCCTAGGATGCAAATCACTGCATCAACTCCCCGCGATGGATCTGCAGGGTGATCGAGAACAGCAGTGGGTGTCCTGCCTTGAGGCAACAGACCCACACTCCAGACTTGACTCTGACTGGATGCTTCATGTCAGATCCGTATACCTTCTGCCTCACCAACAAGGAGGACAGGATGGAGGAAGCAGTGGATGCTTACCGAGCTAAATGAAATACAAAAGCTCCTGGTCCCTGCCTGGCAGCATGCGTGCCTCCTCTTCCTCCTCCCCCTCGACAGAGGACGTGATAAGCGGTGGGACTTGACTGTCGGCAGAGGCAATGATCAGTTTCGAGAGGGTCGGCGGAGTCTCGAGGAGGCTTTTTCTGATCGGATCGATGATTGAAAGTTCTAAACATGTTATAAAAATAATCTCTAGAATCTGAGTCCTACTCTGCATTTAGAGATGTTTCTGGAGCAGCGGCACGTCCGCCCGCTAAGCCTCATTAATCAGCACAAGTGAATTTTAAATCCTTAATTACAAACCAGTTTTTCTCCTTTGCATGGATCTGACGCCCCTTATCGCCGCTCTCCATATGCCAGCACACCAAAACACACGTGAACAGTAGTACATGTTATGGATAGGTCTGCATGGAATGTCCTTATTTTTACATTCAAAACTGACGTTTATTGTCGACTATTTCACAATTAGATCTGAGGAGCCAGATTCGACTGCCAATCTCACAGTGAAATCGCTGTAAGGAGGAAAATGTGTTAATGAAAAAAAAATCATTCAACATTCATGAATAACAACACGGCTATTTCAAAATCAAAGAAAAGGTCTGTATTTATTAATCAGAACACTCACAAAATAAGTTATTACTACACAGTAAAATCGGAAGTGTGAATTTAACTTGTAAAGTGTTCAAATTAACAATATGCCAGTGTTATATAATCCACTCGGGTTCAGAGTTAAAGTTACACTTTGGATAGTGTTAACATGTTAACTCTTTCATAGTGTTAAATATCTAACACTCACGGTGTTGTCTTATGACACATGAAAGTGTTTTTTTACACTAAATTGTGTATTTGTGTTTAGATTAGTTCAAATGTGACGTAGCAGTGAACAAATACAACAAATCATTTAAACAAATATTTCCATTTATTCAGAAAATGTATTCCAAGCACCATGGGCACAACTTAACTACATACCGTATGCACATTTACAAAGAAAATAAAGGTACAACATATAGGCTCTCATCTTTACCATAAGCACTTTGTAGGTCAAAGGGTTTGTATATTACAAGACTGTCTGCTTTGATTACAGCTTTCTCATCACAGTTTGACAAATGAAACACTTTAACATCTCTTTAAACCTAGTTTAAGACTTTTGCTCTTGACTTACGGACTCTTTGAGACTCATCTGTTGTTGTAACATCGATGTTGTAGACAGTGGTCTGCACGAAAGTAAAGCGTGGGACAAGGGTTTCATCATAGGAGAGGTTGAACACATAGTGGGATTCAAACAGTTCATCAAAAGCACCCAACGAGCTGGTGGCGTTGCACGGGATGAGCCGTTTGTCCACTACGATGTAGAAGGCATCAATTCGGTTTTGGGTTCGGTCAACAGCAAGGATGTATGGTTGTTCAGCCACTCTGCCCTGCAGGTGTTCAACGATGCTGCAGCATGACTAAAAAAAACAGAACAAACACCTTAAGAGTGGCAGTTCAAATTATCAGCCACACATTGGTACTTGCTGTTCCTTGACAGTTTAATAGATCCACCAGTTTGACCAGTCACCTAGCCCCTTGTCTCACAAACGTAAACTTTACTGGGAGTGTGTTCCTTCCAAAATGAACTGTGACTTCATTTGGGAGGAAAACACTCCCAGTTAAGCATGCGTAAGAATCTGAATTATCACTTCAAAGCAGCATAGAAAAAGGAAGAATTAGCAAGTTTTCAAATGATCACTGCATACTTGGGTCTATAAGAGAAAAGAAGAGTTGAGTTGCTACAAAGTCCTTAATGTTTAGGAATATAAGTTTGCAACATTGAGACATTCAGATTAGTTCTGTTTCTTTTTTTTTGCAAACTCATGTCTCTTGTGTTTAATTGAGTTAATTAAACTGAAAAACTGGCTTGTGGGATCAGAGGAGACCTATGTACCTTGTGAAAGTGCAACATGTTGCCCATTGCATCACTGGGACTTATTTTGAGCCTCTTACATTCAGCTGTGGGTGGCAAGAGATGGAGAAGGAGCAGCAGAGAAGCCATGTCACTGTCCCAGTCTACCAGGAGCAAAAACAAAAAAAGTCATTAGTATGTATTGGAATGCACACAGATAATAGCACCAGCCATTTGGAATATAAACCATGCATTTCATGTAACTTACTGCTGTGATCGTTCTCTGCAAGGTTTTCAGCCGCCGTCAGAAGTCGGCACAGTTCAGCTGTCTGAGTCAGGTGTTTGGTCTCATTGATAACCTTGGGCTTGAATGCTGTATCCCAATTCTCAAGCATCATGGCGGCTGTTTCAGCACCAAACAGCAGCAGGAAGTCTTGATTCAGCTGTTGATCATACATGGATGCAAAACCATTTTTTTACATCACTGGCACTGTTAATTTTCTAATGTCCAACTAAATTAAGAAATAAAAGACATGCACAACTCACTAGTCCTTTGACATCTAACAAACGGGGAAATGTTTTTAAGACATCTGTGGTTCTCTGCGGGTCATGGACTAGGTCCTGGCGATGGTGTATGGTCATCTTCTCAAACACACTTGATTTATGAGGAGAGTGAACAAAAAATGATATAGCCTCCCTATAAGCATCTCCATCAAGCTGCTGATCTCCGGCGGTTGGTCCTTGTGCTTGAGGCCCGATGCCTTGCCTGGTCTTTGATATGTATTCCTCGAGATGGTCTTGAGGCACCATGCTAAGTATCCTGTGCCTTTTTCCCCATCATAGAAGTGCTCCTGTTAAGTTATTTTAAATATATATAATTACAAAGGTCACTCATCGATCTCATAGAAAAGGCAATTATGGTATTGTGAATTAGTTGTTTAACAATGTCCATTAAATATATAGAATACTTTCTGTGGTTTATTTGTATATCCATTCTATTGATGTTTTGAAGAAAACCCCAAAACTCTAGTCTGTAAATTTGGTCTGTATTCTGGAAGTAATACTTTTTTTAAACTTACATAGCCATTTGGAGAAAAGGGATCTTTTAGTGAAGGAAAGAGTTTAATGATTCCCAGGGCAAACTTCTCCTTCTGTTTACGGGAAGGAATCCTCCTTTAGAGTAAAGTAAAACATAAAACATTAAATTAGAATGCCTCACTAATGACTGTAGGGCCTCAACTTTGTTAATTATATACCATGCATTCTGAAAATAAATTACATTCCTTCTTAATATAAATCTTTCAGTCTGAAATGGTTTAGAATTTTACAATTTGTTAAAGAAACACTTACCCATGCATTTCAGTCATATGACAAGCTGTCTACGGGTGCGGTGCTTCAATGAATTTTCGGACTTGTACTCGTCAAGGACGTCCTCACCTCCAGGTTTTGTAAGCAAGGCATTTCCTACCATCTACTCACATAAGAATGTTTTTAATGTACAATTCAGTCTTCTGGGATCAAAATAATTTAAACCAAAATAGACACAAATTGGTCTGTTCAGACTAAGGTTAAAAGGAATTCCTTGCACCAAACAAAGGTTTACAAAATAAAGAAATCTGGTAATGAAGCAACAATGTTCTGATACGTAGGCCATGTTAAAGCCAAAGTAAGCAATATAGTCTACATTACTAAAGGGAAGGCTAATAACCTGATAACCTAATCAATCAATATGTATGGAAAGAAGAGTTACATAATAGAAAGCTACACAACAGCTAAACCCTGGTTGGATTTTTACTGTACTAAAATACTTTACTTTGTCAATTTGGCATTCAACAGTCTAAATGTCCTTATGCTGGAAAGAAGCTTAATTCAGTTTAACAATTTTCTTGATATCTTTTGAGTAATAACTATAACTGACATGTACCTCTTTTGCAGCCTCTGAATCAGAAACCTCTGTGGTAGACCTGTTCATGATGTCAGAGGTGGATATATTTCTGCCTGTCAAAATCCCCATTTGTCTTTGACTGTAGAGATCATTGTCACTTGAAGAATGTGACATGGGTTCCGTGTGGGAAGATGGCGTTGAATGATCTAAAGAAGAAAATAAATAAATAAATGTCACACTTTTTTGGTAATTGGATGCTGATCTGTCTTTTGCTAAAATATTGTTTCTTTGTCACTGTAGTCACAGTCAGGGACATACAAGGGATTCAAAGCAGATAAACTGTGAGCCTTGATTTAAACACATTTAGTAATGAAACCTACCTTCATCTGAAATGTTCTCACGCAATGTCAGGCATAAGTCTGGATTGGACTCTATTAGTTCAAGAAGGATGTCTTCCTCCACTTCTGTGTCAGCGTCATCAAAAATGTGAAGTTCAGCTACATCATGAAGCCTAAACAGATACAGATAAAGAAAACAAACAGGTTTTAACTGCACATAACGACTGACTGATCAACCAAATTATCTATGACAACATATCTGAAATTGCACACTTTGATGTGTTAACAGCAGCAGTATGATGTTGCAATTTAGCCATTACCAACATGACAGTGTAAAAGACAAAATAGTAACTTCTAGAAGCAAGTTATAAACTAAAAAGCGCAATCAGTCGGCTACTAATGTTTATAGCTGCAATGGCGGACAAACTGTTTTCCAGTTGTGGCAACACTTACATTTTTAGCCAAGCAACCAAGAAAATCCAGATATGGGAGTTTGAAAACGGTCTCACGAGGTAACAGTGAGAGGTAGCATCCCAATATTTATTATCAATGCTTCCTATTTAGCATGTCAAAATAAACTAAAAGTGCCTGCAGCAAGAAGTATACTGCCTTCTTCTGACAAAAAACACAGACTTTTAAAAGGGAGCCATTGTTGGGAAACATTGATATAATATAGATCCTTTTTTTTTACGTTGAGTTCACATTTTCCTATAAATGCTCATACCAGAAACTTTAACTGTATTGCTTTCAAAATGCCAAAAAGTTCTATAATTCCACAGCTTTATCAGATGTTGGCTCCGCCCCCTGGTGATGGGATCGCCGATTGGCAATCTCAAAGATCGGAAGATAGGAAAAGGAAAAACAATTGCGCATCCCTCTCAAGATGAAGCGTAGGATTAGCACAGCACACACAGGACCCGCACCCAAAGAGATAAAAGGGCTCTCCCCCGACCACTTTGAGAATGTAAACGCAAACTTCATTGTTTGGAGGTTGAGTGCTCGAGACTTAACAGCGCCGGTCGAAAGTCTGCATGGAACATAAATTATCTCTTGGAGATATGAGGCTTTCACCGACGAGAAAAAAAAACAAAAAAAGGGATGAGGACAAAGACGAGGAAAAACAAGAGGAGAAAGAAATCACTTTACAGTATTTTGATATGTCTCCATATTATCCTTAGAACCCCATGGGGTAGAACCTTTGTGATTGCTCCACTGCTCTTTTAAATCCCCTCGATTACTGTGTCTGCATTTCAAATGCCGCTCTAAGTGCGCTACTTCTGCGAGCCCTAAAGCCTTAGGCTGGAACTATTGCTCACTAACTGGGGATTATAGGCTTGTATTTGCCATTTTCTCCTTGTTATTGGTCTTCGGTGAATAGCTCCATTTTCCATGTATGAGTGCTCTCCCACTGTACAGGGACGAGCAGAAATATATCTCTGCATGGTGAGGCATTGGGCAGCATGCTGAATTATTGATTGGTTCCCATGGATGATGATGATGATGATGATGATGATGATGAGACTTTGTAGTATGCTGGCTTAGCTCTAGGGCAGGCGCTTTGATTAAGCAGAGTACCTCTATTCTCCTGCTGAGAGAGAGATATACCGAGAGAGGGAGAGATCGGCTTTGGATAAATCTAATGCATTTATCAGTGGACAACAACTCTATAAAACATTTAGACAGAGAGAGGGAGAGAAAAATAAAAAAAAAACAATAAAAGATAATAAGGGTGCATGTAGGCCAGGGGATGCAGAAACAAATGGGGAAAAAGGCTGACTTAAAAAATAAAGTCAGTGTTTCCCCACATGATTTTGTGAGACTATGGTAGATGGACCAATTGGGTCCATATTGGCAGGTCAGGGCGCATGCTCCCCAGAAATATAGATTTATTTAAGTTAAATACATCAATCAAAACTTTGAGAGCAAAATCAAGTGGCTAGATTTTTGAGGAATTTGATGCTCTTGTACCAATGGCGGAATGTATAGTATATAGCAGAGTATTTTAAGTATTGTAAGATACTTTTGGTTTTTAGGTGTTTGTACTTTAGTATTTCCATTTTCTGTAACTTTATATAGGGAGACATTGTACTTTTAACTTTACTAATTTTATTTAACAATATACTGTAAGTGCAGAAATGTGCCATCTGGTTAATGAGTATACTTTTGGTAAGTATATTTTAACACCAATACTGTTTGCGTTTTTACTTAAAACCTGTGAAATGCAGGACTTTAACTTCTCACACAGTGTTAATACACTTCTCTCTCATAAAACATTTGATCGAATAAATGTGAATTGTGATGACATCAGCGGGGTAAACGAGACGAGTGCCGTGTTTCGAGATGCGTCTGTTAACGGTCACATCGGGAAACATGGAGGCTTGAGCATGAAAGTGGGCACTTGGTTCACAGACCTGGGAAGCGACAGTCTTACCGGAGGGTGCTGTAAAGCTGACACAGCAGTATATGTTTTACAGTTTATGGGAAACGACTGTGGGTGTTCAGCCCAGTACTGCCGTGGCTGACTTTAAGAAGGTTGACTCATCTTTTTTTGCTGAAGTAACCTCAACCTGGTTGATGTAGCACCACCACCACTATATAAAATGCAATGTCTCTTTCTGCAGTGCAAACATCTTGACACTAAGCTAGCAGAAATCCCCAAATAAAAAACTAAGCAAATTCTAGAATAGGTTCCTGAGGCGATGTCTGCGTTGAGTACCTGTGGTCCCTCTGCTTTGCAGTGCTGTAACGGACCACAGTTGATCAGGGATCTGTATGGATCTCCTCCTCATGGTTTGGCATGCATGTGAACCGCGGATTAATTGCCCAGTTTCATCATCACAGGGTGAAATAAAGTTTTACCGCTGATCGTTATCGGTGGAAAGTAGCTGATCTATGAAATGCTACATACAGCCGCGGAGGTCCCATTCAGTTCCATTATGATTCTACTCAGTAGAAATGGGTAATAAGCAAAGGTACATTATAATGTTCTTGTTCAAATATAACCTTGCAAAATGAAGTATTTAACATGAAACTTGAAATGAATACAGTTGTTTGAAGTTGAATACAGTTTTCTCAGCAATACAAATTGATATTATACAGTTAATTATGACCCGTTTAATTTCCCAACACTCGCTCTGAGAATTGTATAATACATAATTAAAACTACTAATGCCAAGTTTAAAAAAAAAAAATCATCTTATCATTTTAATTGTTTTTTTTTTTAATGCAAATACCCCTATAGATGACTGCAACAAAGTAAAAAGATAACTATTTTTCTGAACGGTGGGGGAAAGAAATAGTCTGGAGCCTTGAATGCCATGCTACTATAACAAAACCAAACAACAACAAAAACAATCTGTTATTGTATCTCTTTTGACCTTTGCAATATTGTTTCCCTTCTCCGTAAATACAATTCAGCAGCTGCATAACTTGCCACTTCATTTTACAAGATTTAGTTGTGAATTCTATCTCCTAATACAATTTAGAAAAGAATAAACGCTTTATTAGCCCCTTATTCTTCTGCCTCTTTTCCTTTGTCACCTCTCTCTCTCTCTCTCTCTCTCCCTCTCTCTCTCCCAGCTTTACACCGTCTCTTTCGGTTTCACTTTCTCATTCCATCTGCTTCCCGCTCCCTTTTACCTCAAGTTGTTAAAAAGACACTGGGGGTTTCTGTCTAAATAAGAGCCAGTCAATAGAGAGAGTGCCCAAAGGCAAGAAAAGCTGCTACCGTGCTAATATGTCTTAGCACTGATTATAGAGAGCAAGTAAATATGTGTCTGTGAGTGTTTGTCTGCATTTATATCGTGCACGAGTGTGTAATGAAATGCAAGTGCTGTTGTGAGGCGAAAGCCGAGTGGGGTGACCAACCAATTTTCTGCAATTTTGAAGACCAGATATTTAGGCTTGAACCTTGCACAGCGTTGCACAAGCTGGGAAGAGGCTTACGCATGATGGTGGTACAGTAGTGTTAATGCCAAGAATTGACAGTAAAAGCAGGTGGAGTTGGGGTGGGCTTCAAGAGTTCCTCTCCTCCCCTTTAAATGCAGCACTCAGTCCAAGAGGAGAAAACCTTTCCGCAGGAGAAACACCGGGCACGGACACAAGCACACCACCAATATGGTCCCAATTAGAGATGTTTTTGATACCATTCCAATACCTAAAGTCCTTATCAGCAAATATCGAGTACCGATACAATACCGGTGCAAAAAAAAAATATATATATACAGCTGTATCCTAATTAGCCTGGATGTTATATAAGGCAAACTACAGCAAAAACAGGGTTGCATTCTGTACATGTTTACTGGTGGGGTTTTCTAGTGTAAATGATTGCCAAATTGCTGACATTGCGTTTGTTCCGCTAGCTGCACATGCACATGCTGGTATTGGATCGTGCATAGACCCCCATACTCGCACTGTCCCATCCAGCGTTTAAAGCTGTATCTAAATAATCTCCGATTGAAAACCGTGAACGCATTCCAGTGATTTAGAAGTTTGAAACTAAGTGGTCACAACCTGGCTTAAAGATTGTTAGAAAGGGAGGAGGACAACACATACACGCACGTTAAGTGTTTTAATTATATAGATACAACAACATAAAACAAATCAGGTGTGACCGTAGGTACATTGTTATTGTCATCAGTGCTGTGTGAGCGGAATAAAGTGTGTGACTGTTGTGAAACAGAAGAACAATAACAAGCTGTCAATTGGCAGGTAGGAATAAGCTGGTCGAGCAGGTCGTGTCCAGAGCCCGACCTGCTCAGATGCACAAGCTCTCAGCTCCACCGACGTCTTCTTGGAAGGAGCAACCAGAATAAAATAGGGAACCTTGGGCTGTCACATATTTAACAAAACAATGACGTCTGTTCAAGTAGAACATTTGAAATATTAAACAAAATCCATCTGCAGCTGTCCCTTTAAGCTATTTGTCTTTATCTCACTTTCTCTGCCAACCATGTTCTGTCTATACTCTCCTATTTCCATCAAAATGAAATACCGCATCATAAATGTTTAATTAAATCACAATTTGTCAACAGTAAATATATAAATAAGCACACTCGCACACAGATATGCTGACTCACCAATCCTTAACCCTCAAGTGCTGTTTGCCTGAGCATAACTCCTCGATGTGACACAAGGCTGCTCTTTGCTGTCAGCGGCGGCCTCTGGGTGTGTCCTTTTTAATGTTTATCTTTGTGCATTCAATAATTTTGCAGATGTAATCTTTTGTGGAAGAGTGTGTGTGTGTGTGTGAGTGTGCGTGTGCGTGTGTAAGCCTCGATAAAGTGTAGCTCTCACATGACTTTGATTAACTGACACTGAAACCAGATTGCGGTGGTCAGCCAAAAGGCCAGAAGCTGCTTGAGCTGTCAAGAGGCACGGCAGGCACACACACACGTGCACGCACGCACGCACACACACACACACACACACACACACACACACACACACACACACACACACACACACACACACGCCTGTTGACCTCTTTGACACTTCTTACTGCCAGTTATTTATTTCTAATTCAGCCCAAGCAGATTTAAAAATAAATACAAATAATAATAAAAATCACTAAGAGTCACTAAACATTTTTAAAAATCTTGGTGAATCAGTAGTGCTTGTCCTAATTGTGTTCATTGTCATGAATTATATATAATAATAATATATGTATATATATTTAAGACCAATGATATACCTATAATAAGAACAAATACATTATTGTTGTTTGTGTGCAGATTTACAGATTTGACAAATACTTGAATGTCAAGACATTCCTAACTTATTTGTAGACAAAAATGTTTCCTCATTGATTTCACAGATAATGCCTTTTGTCTCTCAGTAAAAGCAAAATGGAAAAAGAGAGACAGCGAAAAAAAAAGAGAGAAAAAAAAAAAGAAAGCAGCAAGACTGGAAACCCTCTATATATTTATAGTAAAGCCAAGAGTGACAGAGAGACGATGAGAGCCAAGAGAATGAGGGAGAGAACATTAAAAAGAGTAACCTCAATCTCGGAGCACTTATCTCTCCAATCAGTCCATTTCCTTCTTCCTTTCAACACTCCTCTCTCTTACTTCTGTTCTGGTAGCTCAGCCCTCTGCCTGCATAACAGTGACTGGACTGGACGCTGACTTATATTTCACATCCGAGTAATCCTCAGCGATTCGTTATCATCTCGCTGTCTTACCGAGCTGATGGAACATGCAATCACATTATGAATTAATCACAATAAGGACTGATTTGAACATGTCCATTATTCTCACTCAAATTGAACATGTTTAGCTAGATTACTTTTCTTACCACTGATATGCAGACTATTTGGTTCAAATCACATTACTTCATTAGACTGTGACTTGAATGGCAGCACGTGTTGCTGCGCCGCACAGAACAGGGTGCCAGGCTTAAGACGTGTGGTTGCGTTGACAACACAGCACGCTTTACATTGTGTTTGCAAGCTCTATATGGAGATGTTTATAACATATACATTCATGGACACTCACTGAAACTTGTATAATCAGACGAAAAAACAACGTTTCCACCCCACCTGTGTGCAGTAATATACCTCCTATTAATTTATCTTAACCCTGACTTGAACTTAGTCCTAAACTCAACATAAATCCTGGTCCCCTAAAGCAGTCAGGGGTGACACACTGTACTTGCTCTAAAGTATTTTCATCATCTCTCTGTGCTCGTGAAGACGTCTTGTCCCTATAACCGCCTTTAACGGGCCCTATTGTCTTTCTCCTCATCGCTCTGTCTCCTCTCGCTTTTTTCTCATCTCTATCTACTGCTTTATGATACCCTCTCTATCAAATTCTGTCAAACTCTTCCTCCGTCCATCAGTTTCCATTCGTTCTCATTCCCTCGCTTCTTTCTTATCTGGCTCTTCACAGCTGTCTCCAGTGTCATTCACACTTTACTGACGACTGTGCCGCAAGTCGACCTATCTCTCTCCCTCCCTCTCTCTCTCGTTCTTTTTCTCCCCTCTCTATCCGTCAGCCTAACATACCTCCCTAAGGGCCCACGTTTTCTATCCCATAATTCTTTGCTGTGCCCCTCTGAAGATTGCCAATTCCTTGCTGTTGGTCTGAATGCGACATCTACTTTTCTAAGGTCACCGTGCATTGGTGTTTCCTGCGAGTGACCCGTGTGAACTTCCCTCAGTTCCCTTGTTGTTATTGCTCGTACCGTATGTCTGCATGTGTCTGTGTGAAAGAAGTGTGGTCCATGACACTGTAAACCAGCGCTTCTACCCCCGGCCAACACCACATATAGTTCAACACACCGGTAGCGAGGTGTTAAGGTGGTTTATAATAAATGAGAATGTGGCCTCAGGTATGTGGTCAGGATCATGCTGTTGGTGTGCCGTTGAATGCACCTGGTGGATTTACATTGTATGTTTGATTGATTTGTCAGCTGGTTTTTCTCCGTCGCTTATATGACAATTTTTGGTGGGGTTTAACATTAAAATGTTTCAGTATGCATTGTTCCATATACCATGGTGACTTATTCTGTCTTTCCTCACATATTTGACGAGCATCCCTTCTGTTTTCTTAACTTAAAAGCATCCGTCACCATCATTTTTTGGAGTTCGATTGGGTCTGATATCTGATATTTCAGCCTCTCTGCATTGCATCTGTAGATAAAAGTGTTCATCACATTTACCAATGTACTCAAATACTGATGTAACACTGCTGTAATTGATAGTATTCACAAATATTGACGATGCATACATACTGATTTAGTTTGCCATATTAAGGGTGTCGTATTGTTTTTTTGATACACTAAACCAAGTAAAAATGTAGTTTTCTAGTCAGTCAAGTAATATGTTGTGGTTGACCATTAAATAAATAAATACAATAAAGCCACCATATTAAAAGAAAACATAGAAACAAGTTATTGTTTCAGCCGGTGAACCCAAGATGTTACATTTCTGTATATCAATAGTGAAGAGAAGGGTAATTTAAGAACAACAAAGTGAAGGACGTGGTAGAATTTCATATATTTGTGAGTTGTAGGATTATTGTCTTAAATCAATACAAATTTTAGGAATGCCATTTCTACTAATTTCTACAACTTTTTCAAGAGTTGTATCTCTTTGTGTGTTGTTTTATCTGTTGTATGAGCAGATACACTTTTACATTTGTTAAATATTTATTGTAGTTTTTTGCCGGGGCCACAGAAGGAACATCAGTTTAATTTGATATACTTATCATTTGACAGTCGGTGATGATTCGTTGACAGGTCAGCGTTGGGCTTCATTTATCTGCTGGTTTAACAGAAAGACATGTTTTCTCCATATTTTCAGAGTCGCTGTTGCAAAGCGCGGCTGTCATATTTTAAGACGTGATTTGAACAAGTTGGTGATTATGCTGTCGGAGAGCATTGTTGTTGTGATTGCTTTTGTCATGACTTACTAGGTGAATATAAAGCTCATATTTTAATCAAAAACTAGCCTCAATGGCAGTAAACAAGTAATTAAAGATATACAAACTGTATTGATGATGTATGATGATGATAGAAACGCTTATTAACCAACAAATACATATCTACAGATCGCAAATAATTCAGAGAAATGCTTTTACCCTGCGATGCCATACGCTTAAATGATCACCAATTATCAAACAATGTTCAGTTAGGCAACTAGCCAAATAACATTGCATTTAGGAATCTCTTTTATTGCAAAGGCAGCCAAAATGTTTCCAACAAGATTTATTATACATTTGGGTTTCGTAATGAAAACCCAGACGTACAAAAATTGCCAGCAAATGTTTTTGAATGATGAATATGAACATTGTATTCCATGTACCGGGAGCCAGTTGGCTTTTGGTAACATTGTGACATCTGCTAATTCATGAATATACTTAGGGCTTCGTTGATCATTATGTCAGCAATAGAGTGTCAATAAATAGGAGAGAGCTATATGGGCGAACAATAAGTGATAAATAAAAAATCATTGTCATACGTAGTAAAGCTTCAAAACTACTGGCTGGTTAGCTGGTCATCTAGTTAATAGATTAATGGAAAATCTTTTGCTAAAATCACGATTGACCGTACATGCTATATTTGACCAAGATATTGACTATGATATATTTTCATTTTATGGGATGTTATGAGCTGGGTTGTTTCGTGGATGCACATTCCTGGAATGCAATTATTGTGAGTTCCCACCCAACAAATAGTAAAATTTGATTTTGCCATCTAACTCTTGGCAACGAAGCTAATATCCATATTTCCTAAAAAGTCTAAGTATTTTCAACCTAATGGTTAGTTAGTTAGCTGTTGTCCAGCGAGCCAACATTTTACAGGACTCCAAACCCTAAACCTTTCTCAGTTGGTCGCACTTGCACGTGATTTGTTTGCACCCTTTTTTTTGGTACAGCAGGATATTAATCAATGACCTTGCATGCTGATGAATAGATGTCTTAATTTGCATATCCGGCCAGCACTCTCATCACCACTGGTGTCTGAGTCAGAACCTCTCATTGTGTCTCACCACCAGCCTCCACCTCTATCTCCACATTTCGCTTTTTGAAATAATCAGCTTTAGCCTGCTTCATTTTCATATATTTTCGGTACCGATGTTAATGACCATGAGCACCACATAAAATCTATCAACTTCAAAAACAAAACATCACTTCCTCCTGTCTTATCCCAGAACCGTGCCATAGGTAAAACTTTGCATTTTTCCCTGAAAGGTGTTAATATTTCTGTTTTGTGGTTGTATGTTGTGGCTGAAATAAGGATTGTTGCTGGACAGTACAATGAGGCGGTCGAGCAGGTTGTAAATTGTAGCGTTCTTACTGTAGTTCGATCTAAATTTCGAAATGTCTTTGAACAAGACACTGAATCTCAAATTACTCCCATAAGCAGTGTAGCGCCTTGCACGTCCGCTTATCCGCCATTGCTGCTTGTGTGTGACTGATCAGTACTGCAAAGTGCTGTGTCCTGTCCAGATTAAAACCTGCTGCATAAATGCACTTAATTTGCTTCTACATCAACAACAAAGTTGGAGCAGTCAAAGGTTTTTAACTTCCCCCAAAATGACCAGAGAATAACTGTCAGGAAGTAGTCTTAGGCGGTATTACAGTTTTTACATGGTATGATTTACTATCTATGATGCTCTATTGGAGTGCACACCACCAGAGGTTACTCTCTACTTGTGGAACAGGCAGCTGAGCTCAGAAGCATGGCGACCACAAGTGGTGAGGATAACGTTCCACGACTTGTTTGGGGGGTACTTCAGGTTTAGTCTTCTTCCAATTGCAAAAGCCGTTTATAGCCACATGATTTTATTCAACAGCTCACTGATGTGTTCCCTTCCCGCTGTGTGCGTCAAGGTGGCCTGACCTTTTACGGTGGACTAGCTATTCTCATTCATTTTACTACTCGGCACGCCCTCCCCGGGGACGTCATATACCGTCTACCTCGATGAAATGTCAGGAAGGTATAATGGTATTAAAAAAGATACCCCCGAAGTCTAGCAGAATGACTCTTGTAGTCGCACGCACGCACGCACACACACTGCATGCATATGCCGAAACATGGACAGCACCTCCTGACCACAATTGCTCTCCAAATTGCATCGTGGTAATTTGTGTCGGCCATTCAATTGGTTTATGCAAACCCCAATCAGAGGGCTTCTTCCACATCCTTTGGAATGTTAATTTGGACTGTTGTTGCAGCGGAGAACAAAGGTGAGAGAATCATGCCTGCTCAGGTAATCCGGTAGGTGTCAAACAGGCTCAGCTTTTTCTAAAGGCTCGAGGAGACGAGAGGGAGAGAGACAGACGGACTCCCTCGAAGCAAAGACACACAGACGGGTAGATGGTCACATCGTTAGTGATGCAGGCAGACTGATAGGCAGACATCAGACAGAGGCACTGACTGAACTACAGAGAGGTAGAAAATGAGTGGAATATCAAAAATATTCACAGGTAGAGAATATTAAGTGTAAAATAGTGGGGAGAAAAGTGAGGATATATGACACAGGAGTAGGAGAGACGAGACAAAACAAAAGTATGCAAAACAGAAAGGTACAAAAAAAAGGCAAGAAATGGCGTACGTTGGAGTGAATACACTGAATTACATCTATTGCTCTGCTCAGTTAGATTTAATTCATGTTTCTGACATCAGCCACATTAATTAGAAGCAATCGCGGAGCTATTGTGCCCTTCCCTAGTGTCATTCAGCCTTCATTACAGCCACTTTGATACTGAAATGAAACAGCCTTCAGCCGGATTGTGGCCATTATACCACAGAGCCTTGCTGCCATTCAGTCAAAATTACACACTCAAGTTCCTTTTCGGGGTTTAGCTTGCTCTGTCTAGGTGGGTGATGCATGTAGAACATGTCTGTCTGTGTGTTGATGCATATGTACACGGGGATGTGAATATTAAAGCTTGCAAAACTCAAGGGCTCTAAAGGTCAGCCCACCTTAAGTGAGCCTGACCTGCTGTTGTCACTAGTTTTGGGCTAACCCACTTCAACCCCAAAATACACTCACAAAATGTCTAGTAAGGAAATATCTTGACACCGAAGTCTAAATGAATTGCTTTGTTAACTCGACAGACACAAAGTTAAACTCACCAAAACCATCTAGCTTCAATATTCAGACACACACACACACACACACGCAAATGCACACACACAGATATGCTCACACATCCACTTGCTCATTTCTACTATTAACAATTACAAGGGGATGAACACACACTAATGCACTTGTTTCTGAGGAAAACACACATTACCCTCCGCTTCAATGAACTCAGTGTTCCAGTCGGTTAAAGACGACAGTGCAGCTTACAGTGATACTTAGAGGTAGAGCTAAAGAAAGAAATCCTGATCTTAGCATGTCACAACACCAATTTAACTTGCTGGCAACCAACCTTTACAAGTACAATACGTGAGTGCGGTTTAGCTGGAGGTGTTCTGTTAATTTAATACAAGTGCATGCCATCTCCGAAATGTGTGTATTAACAGTACTTTAAACCACATGAAGCAGTTGCGATATGTGCACACACCATGTTGGTAGATCTGCGTGTAGCAGCGTATCATTGACGTGTGTTCAATTATGATTTTTTTTTAAAAACCTGCACATACCATAAATACATCTCGCTAATTTGTGGGTGGTATTTCTCTCATGTTTACCCTCATCTAAATCCATATAAAAGTTATAATAAACCATCTGGGCTTTTATGTAATACTGACTATAATATGTCTGCTAAGTGATTTCAAATTCTGGATAGTGAGACAAGACTAGGGATAAGGAGCAATTTAGTCCTGGGCTTTTGTTTTATGGCTATTCACCATAATATAAAGAAATGTGTGCAGTGCAGTGAGACTAATATGCAGTTCTTTTGAATTGGAGTCGTAACAGTGTGGCTTAGTGCAACTGCTGCACGTGAATTATTTATGGTTGCTGGAATTTGGAACACTGCATGAAAAGGGGCTTTTTTATTTGACAAAGCGGCTTGTATTTGATTGCAAAATGTTCCCGTCATAGGTAGGGAAGGTAGGGTACCCAGAATAGCACTGCTGATTTCATAATTAATGACACATGCTGGCCTCAGTTCCACTGTTCAATATGTCGAACACACAGACACACACACACACACACACACACACACACAAACACACACACGCACTCTAGAATCTTTTACAATGAGTGACACTATTAATCAATTCCTGTTCACACACTACCTCACCTCTCCTCCACTTCATTGTCTTTTATCCTCATTTTCACTTAGCTGACATTTCTACTGTAACAATGTCCTATTCAAAAAAATGATAATGAAAGTAGCCCTGCATAAACCTTCATTGCGTAAATCTAACATTCATCCTTGATGGTTTAAAAAAAGAAAGAAGAAAAAGTCCAGCGCAGTTAACTCGTTTTTTTTGGGGTGTTTAATTTAGTTCACGTATCAGCATATCAGCAATATTTACACTATTCAATATGTTTTGCCTTATACTGATTTACAGTGAAATGTGTGTATTCTTGAAGGTCGTGTGCCGCAGCCAAAACCGCATTACATAGCCACACATGCAGAGAGGCACACAGTCAATCCTCTTCCAGCCTTTTCTCCTGTGATCATGTCACACCACTCACTAACCAATATTCACACACCCTGCTAAAAAAGAGTGCCTCGGTTAAAATTTACAACCCCATGCATCTTAAGCTTGTATGTTTATTGCCTGAAATGGCAGGATGAAATCAAATTCATTACAAGGCCCTACATCATTCTGAGCTTCTTGCCAAGGGCTTTATGCTCACGCTGCAGCCGGCTCAGCTTCCCATGGAAATATTGAGCAGGGAATAACATACGGTGTGTATGTGTGTGTGTGTGTTCGTGTGTGGTTGTTTGTTTAGCATGTTCATTGGTAGGCCTCCATGTAATACAAGTGTCAGGCGAGGGCTGTTAGCAGGGGTTTGTATGTATATATATATATATATATATATATTTTTTTTTTTTTTTCAGCATGGGACTCTGGGAAATTTAGTCTCTGTGGTACCTGGGCTCATTAAAACATATTGCTTTTCTTGCCTCTTTCCCATTTTGGATCTAGACCCGGAGCAGCAGTGGCAGCAGCCAGGCCCGCTCTGATACCGGCTGAATGTGTAACACATTATGAGTTATGAGATGCAGTACAGTTTGGGATTAAATTCGCCGCGTTATCTTTTTCTTACACGATGCAGGCTCGGGCTCGCCTGTGATGAGGCGCGCTCGCTACAAGACGGCCAGGGAGAAAAGTGTGTGTGTGTGTGTGTGTCGAGTTCTCTCTTTCTCTTCCTCCATCCCTTCATGTCTCAGTCCATATCACCCCTCATGCAAGGCTTTCACCCCTCTCTCTTTCTCTCTCTCAAACCGACACCTCCACTTCTTCCCCCTCTCCTCCCCCTATGCTGTGTATCATCTCTTCGTCCTCCCCTCACTCTCTGCGCCAGTACTTTTCACACTGAACTTTGTAGGATGGAATTAGAGCTCCAGACTGATTCACAAAAAACAAAAACTCATCTTCACTTCGTCAACCCTCCATCTTTCTTTCCTCCATCTCTCCTGCTGTTGCAATCCTCCTCCTGTCTTCCCATCTTTCTCTTCTCACCGTACACCTTTCTTCTACTTTTTTTTACCTCTCCTCACACTCTCTGCCTCCTCTGTCAGCCCCCTCCTCCCACTCCTCTATATTTTTAGACCTCCCTTCCTCCTCCCTCGCCAATGCAATAAGACTGACAAGATAAGAGATTGCATTTCTCCGCTCAGCAGTCCGAGCTTCAAGAGGGTGTCATGTTTAAGGAGGGGAGTACCTGACATTGCACATCAAACCTTTGTAACATTTCAATGGGTTTCCCATTTCTCCTCACCACATCTTGTCAGACATCAACCTATTATTGACAGATTGTGGATTAGAGGTGGAAGGGGAACCCAGGGCTTTCAGCAGCTTGCTGCTATCTGTGTTGGCTGATATCTCCAGTACGGAGCGCTGTGGGACAACCGCTTGAGGAGGCAATAGGATTTTCTTTGCTTGGATGACTGTGTACAAGCGGTGTCAGGTTGTTGTACAGCGCGATCGCAACAATCGGTAGCCGCTTGGAGGTGGGGCTGAAGGGGAAAACAATCGGACGGTGGAAGGATGGAAAGCATCAGAGCGGCAACGAATGGAAAAAGAAAAAAAAACGATGCAGAAAATGTCAAAATTGAAACAATGTCTGATGGAAAGGAGGAAAAGCCGAAATACCTCTTTCCGAACAGAAGAGTCTTCTTTCCAAAATATCAATTTAAAGTTCACTGATGAACAGATGAAACATCTACGATGACAAGACAATGTCAACTCGAGTTTCATTTACTCACATGTTCTTGAGAAATAACTTGTCGCCAAGGGGGAATAACAGATTATAATGAGGAGACATGATGCTGCGACAATGTGGCTTTGAAAATAAGTTAGTAAATATATAACTTTATATTCATATTATACATGGTGATATATAAGGTTAGGAGTAGGGATGGGCATTGTTAGGATTTGTATCGATACTTGTACTCTTGTCAATATCGGTTTGGGTTGCTTATCAATACTCTGATCGGATCTTTTTGATTAATTTGTGACGGGGGGAAAAAATAACCTGTCTTTTTGTGAGCGGCAGCAGCAGCAATGTTTAAATTACTCACTATTGTATACACAACTATTACTATGACACTCTCCTCTCTCCCTCTCCTGGGTCATCTTTCCTGCAGCAGTGTGTGTGAAGGGACTCGGGGCTCGGACCGCCGGTGGTAGAGGGGGAGGGGGAGGGTGGTGAGGGGCTGGTCTGGGTCATGGCTGCAGCCTCAGCCAAACAATCTTCAAAAAGTAACAAAAATCCTTAAAAATACAGTCACAGCTAAATAATTAGCTCAGTGATTAGCTTTCATTTATGAGCCCGTTTTTATTATCCAACTCTGTATGGCATCTCTAAGTTACCTGCAGTGGACGAGGATGGACGGCTGCTCGTCAAACAGTAGAAAACTATGCATGTCTGCAGATTAATTTTTTTTCTTGTTCGCCAAATGTTTTTAATAAATTGCTGGTTTTATTGAATTTTAGACAATGAGAGTTATCAGCATCTAGTGGAGGAAAATGTAATCACACTTTGGATCTTTTTCTTCTCTCTGCCCGAGCCAGAGTGCGCTCTGTTGCTTGGAATTAAAAGTGTTGCTGGGTAGTTCATTTTGGGGTTGGGCGGATACATTATTAATAATACTGATGTTCGTTTTGAGTATCGATGTTGGATTGGATGGATACCAAAGAAATAGATCAGTCTTACATGTTAGATCACAACTGCTTTCCTGCAGCAATGACCTCACTGTAGGAAAATGATTTGGCAGTAATTGGACTATTGCCAGTGGTTATCAAATATATGCTGAAGAAACTCATAAATGACTGCATAAATTTCACAACTGACATTTATTTTGGTTGCATTGTTGGGCATTTTAATTGATTTTACTGTCACTGGTATTACTTATGACCAATGATCAAAAACCTAAACGAGCAAAGTCGACTTATGTCGTCCTACTTAACTAATAATGTCATTTTTAGGAGATGGATATACCTTTTTCTCCTAATGCCATAGGTTTTAAGAATAAATACTTTAAATTGACTAATTTATCAAGAATGGGAAGTCTTTGATTTTCCAAAGATGAGTACAACCATACAGGACATAAAGCCATCATCTAGAGAAATATCTGTGACATAAAAACAGTTCTTTAGTTAAAATTGATATATAACAAGTAAGGTAGTTTTAACTTAAACTGCCTTTTTCTTAATTTTTTTTCACTTAGTTCAGATGGCCCCAGATGGTCTTTGGAACTTTAAGGACAAGCCCTGCAGCTTGTTTCTACTTCCATTTCACCACAGACACCGCGACATTCAAACTGGAGCGATCTTGACTGACATTGTGACAAACGTCCCGGTAATGCCCGGTGCCCACATGTGTTCTTGCTCTTCACTCCCTTTCCTTCTATCCTCAGAAACCAATTTTCATCACTTAATTTCATTCTTCTCTTGACGTCCTCTTCATCCACTTGTTTCTCCCGGTATCCCCTTAATTTATCCTTTTTCTTTTTCTTTGCTTGCTTCCTGCTTTCATTCCCTTTCCTTTCTACCTTCTATCCATCTCTCGTCCCCACTTACCTCCACACCTTCCTCTCTCCTTTAGACCACTCACAATATGTCCCCCACTCCGCGCCCAACTCTCGCTGTTTACCGAGCATCCACTCTGTCATCTGCACTGAGACTGATGCTGCGCGGGCGCCATCCCTCTCCACAGTGTCACCACTCCGCCTTCAAAATTCAATCATTTAGTGAAACTGGAGTCATGCACCATATCTCATCTCCACTATGCTGGCTCTGACTGAGAGGGACCATTGGCATGGCCTACTGATGCCCTGCCTAGATATTAAACAGTTTGGACACATGAAGCATTTCAACCCTGATGTGTTTTGATAGGTTTCACTGGGCTCTTTGGGATGACAGTCACAAAGCTTTTTTTTAAAGTGGTGGGCGTTGGGTTTCTGCCGAGCCAAACCGAACTGGGCTGTGACACCTGAGACTGGATGTTTATTACTTCCTGAGCTGCTTAAATGTGTAACAATATGAACTGATCACGCTTTATATTTGTTTAAAATGGATTCGGCCAATGGTAGAATTACGTAGGCAAGAGATGCAAGGCTTAAAATTGACTGTGAAGGCACGTCAGGGCACCCTGTCGTAGAACACCATTAATTTCATGTAAATTACCTGCTTTATGTTCAGCAGAAAGATTGACAAAACTGTCGACTAGCTTGTGAACCAGCAAAACAATAATTGGAGGGGAAATGTCCATCCTCTCTATCCATATTCCCATAGAGTCAAATTATTCCATTTCTTTCATTGATTTCAATTTCCCTCCTCTCTCCATGTGATGCTAAAATGCCCGTTCTGCTAATGGCGATGCGTTATTAGTTTCCCCCTACTTTGATTCTCAAAATGTTTTCAACCCACCTGCCCACTCTCATTTCCTTCCCTCGCTTTTTACCCTCTGCTTCTTTCTTCTCGGTCTGGGGCACATGGCCCGGGGTTGCACTTGCCCTTGCAGTGTGAGTTTTTCTATGCGAGGACAAAGCGTTCAGGTCTCTGGGCTCTGTGATTGCATACTCATGGCTCACAGAGAGATCGCGTGAGCCAGCCCACAAGCGAGGTGAGGTCTCCTGGCGAACATTGTGATCAGATATGTGTGTGTGTGTGTGTGGAGAGCAATCTGGGCACGATGCGGATAAACCGGTGGTTTCATCCACAAAGCCATACCCCACAGTTCGAACCAGAATCTCCTGCCTTCAACCATTCCAGATGGACTCTTTTCATTCTGATACCTCTCTCTGTTTCTCTCCCTTTTGGCTCTCAGTGTCTTATTTCCAGACATCTCAGATTTGGATCTTTGTCTTCGAGGAGTCTCTCTCGTCCTTGCCCTCTAGAACAAGACACAGAAGCACTTTCTGATCTGACGCCCTCGTCGATAACATCATTTGCTAATGCAACCCCATTGCTGTACGGTTTGTGAAGCCCTTTCGAGGGACATTTCCTTCAGGAACTACAAGTAGCCTACCGATACGGGACACTACTTTTTTCTCAATTACAGTGTCAATAGAAGGCAGCTGCTGCTGGCTGTTGGTATTCTGTTGTGAAATATAAAGTTAACAGTAACAAAATATCCTCTTGAACTCTTTGCACATGTAAGATGGATTTGATCCCAGATCAGAACATGACTGCCCTCACCAGAAAGGACTGGAGGGTGCTTGGCTTGGTGCCCAAAGTGTGGCAATTTGACACAACTTCAGGCCAACATGAGTTTAATTGAACCTAAGAGGATCATTTTATGCCTGACCTGTATCCTAATCTTAGAGACAGCAGATCAGAAAATGCCATATGAGCCATTATTTTTAAAATATGCCTGTTCGCCTTTTTAGCTATATGATGACTTTGTGATAACTGCACAGTGTTAAAGATGGAACCTTCACTTAAAGCAAACGTCCCAATAAAAAGACCACTGTAAACGTACTGTAACTTAAGCCTACGCCCGAGGCAGACATTGCTTCTTACAAGCTCCTTCGTGTTCTCTCGTCTCGTCCACACCTTTTCTTTAATACATCTGTCTGCCATGCACCATATCTGCAGAGCCAGAAGTAACCGTGAAGGCAGAGGTGCTAATAGAAAGAGGCAGAGCAACATTTCTCACACGGATGCATTGTGTGTGTGAAGATATTGCCACCGTCTTCATCATCTTCAGCTTTACTGCAGCTAACTTTAATCATTGTGTTGCACAAATCATTAAGGTCATATTCCCAGATTTTTTATAAGCGATCACATTAAATTAGTCCTTAGTATTGTCATGATTAGTAGTCGTTGACCCACATTGAATTTTAAGACTGAATAAATCTTTGGGTGAAATTAAGTTCAATTATATTTTTTATCACCCTGAAATACCCAGACCAGCTTTGTCCTTTTTCAAAGCGTCAAGGTCTGGGACTCAAGGAATCACTGCTGAGCCTTGTGGAGGTGTCGTGGGTCTAATTCAACGAAACATCTGTGGAGAGAAGTGCCAAATTGATAATATCCCGGCATGCAAGAGCTCGAGTGTGTGGCCGGCACACTGTAACATTCAGATAAGGTGTCTACTGGATGGTGCTGCCTGTGTGGATTTATTTGTTTATGCCTGATGTCCTCTAGTCACTAGTTAGTACATCATTCCTTGGGCATCTGAACTGGGATTCTTTGTCCTTGGACGGTTGCACAAAGGATTACAACATTAAATCCGGTGTATCCTTTTCTTTCTTGTCCTTCCTCAAATGAAGGACATAGTGTTTATTTTTGGATTATTTTCTTCATAATCATAATTATCTAAGCTCTAGTGTTTAAATGTACAGTTCTTCTACAATCAGATGTTTAATAGAAGCTCCTAAAAAGTTTTGGATCGGTTACATAATTCAAAGTATCCAAGAGCTGCTCAAAAGTCAGACTTGGCTGTGTCTTGTTCAACGTTTTCAACAATACAGGGGAAAATAAGCAGGCGCCCGTGTCCAGAATGATTTACATTACGGGGAGCAGTTCAACAACAGAGGAGCATCCGTTTGGATTCAGGCATTCAAATGCAAGCTGGCAGTAGAAAGGGGGTGTGCGGGCAACAGCAGTTGAATGGCAGGTGGTAAGAAAAAAAAGAAAAAATACAAAGTATGTATTCAGAAATACGTAATTTGCTAACATTAACATTTATGTTTATAAATCATTCTATCTTATGTTAAATCTATTTAATATGTGTAAAATACAAAATTATAACCGTATTATTACTACCTGAAATCCCCCTCCTGTCCTTCCTCCTCTTCATCTTTCATTTGTTATTTTATCCATTTCTCAATCCTCCAGGCCTTCTGCCCCACTCCGAGGGGGTAATATGTGTCACGAAGGCGATGCCTATGAGCACAGTCAGAATCAGAGACAGATAAGAAGGAAAACTGTGGTATGAGCTAGGTGTCAAGAGTGAGCTGTGATTGTCGGGTTCAGAAATAGCCTGAAACCACAATACATGCGGTGCATGTATGATGTGATGACACACACACACACGCACACACACATCTTGTGAAAAGATAGTAATATCTTTGATAGAAAATGTAGGTTATGATATTATCACCCCAGATCTAAGAGCACAGGTGGCCATTAAGGGGTTCCATTAT
Organism: Cyclopterus lumpus; assembly: GCF_009769545.1. NCBI lineage: Eukaryota > Metazoa > Chordata > Actinopteri > Perciformes > Cyclopteridae > Cyclopterus > Cyclopterus lumpus. The sequence continues at coordinate 14,127,100 of NC_046978.1, read as the reverse complement.
TGTGTGGGTGTGTGTGTGTGTGTCATCACGGATGCATAATAATCCAAACAAGCAGACGGTTGCTCTCTGAACTTCTGCATAGATGCAGTCGGCCAATCAGGATGTGCCAATCCGCATACGTGTGAATCCCAGAGTGCGTAAGGCTGCACCCAAATCGCCGCTTAACATCCTATAGCCTCTTTAGAGAGTGGCAAAGGCCCCTTTGGAATAGAGCCCGACTTAAGGTCTCTTCCCGACTGCTTGTAGGCTTGTTAGATAACAAAGCCATCGCACTAGGCTTTTCTTGTATCGGGCATTACTGGCCACACTATCTAGAAGTCTGGGGGGGCCGAAGCGAGAACTGGGCAAAGCAGATTTAACTTTGCTTTCCTGTCTCTCTCATGAGGCGTAAGACAAAAAGCATCCAGCTGTTTCACCCTCAACCTGAAAGAACTCGAAGATCAAACTTGTGAAGATCTGTCCCAGCCGAAGAGAAACCGATGTTGAGTTGCGACGTGTTAAACACTGTGTGTGTGTGTCACACGTATTCTGGTATGCGTGTCCTAATTGGCAGACTACGCTGTTCAGTGGGCGAACGCATGCTCCCAATTGGAGGAGAGCATTACCTATAGAGTCCAGTAGAGGGCGGAGCCTGTGTGAGTTATAACACAGGAGTGCCCTCTGCATCCAGCTGGCTGTAACAGATGCTCTGTATGTTTGGAGCATGTTTCCTAGCTGCTGGTCTTTATTCACTCGCTTTAGTGTGTATTCGCTGCAGCCTCGTCACCTTCAACACGGCTCATGCTGAGATGTTGAAAGTAGAGGCAAAGAAGAGATCTGTGGGTGAGTTTCAGTGTTAAAGGTCAACAGATTACGTCACACGGGGGTCACAGACTGACCGGTCAGATTATGTTATATAAGACACACACAAAGCCACCATTTTGAGAGTATGTGCTTGTACGATTTAGAAAAGAGACTAGCATTCTGTTTCTGTCCAAAGTGACTGAAATCTTTAGTAAGAGTATTTAGTGAGGTTTACTTGAACATCAATCTTATTTCTGAAAAGACTTTACCGGTGACACTGTTCATTTGCATGTGTTTGTGTGTGTGTGTGTGTGTTTGTGTGTGTGTGCGTGTGTGCGTGTGTGTGTGTGTGTGTGTGTGTTGGCAGGCCGAGCACGTTAGTAGGTAAACAAACCAAGGGAGATTCGGGTCTCTTCTTTGTCGTAAATCAGATTGAAAGTGCTTAGTCACTGACACACACACACACACACACACACACACACACACACACACACACACACACACACACATACACAGCTGCTCAGTGTATCAGGTGGCAACAAGCTGTTTGTGGACCCAAATCATCAATGATTGGATGGAGTATTACATTTTATTAAATCCCAAGTGTGTGTGTGTTGGTTGTTGGATGTGGTGTGTTTGAAGTTATATATTTGTGATAGTTAAGCGTGAAAAAAAATCTAGTGCATATTTACTGCAAACCAAACTATAAAAAACACAGAAAAATGAAACGAGTATCTCCAACAACTTGTATCATCTTTTATGAATCTTTGTCGGTGTCTCCTGCATAGAGGAATATTGCCAGTGACTGTGGCGCTGTTGTCAAGGTCCTTGTCATCTTTAACTTTTTATTATTTCTTTTCGAGCTTGGAAAAACTTTTAAACTGAATGATCAGTTGGCCCTGGAATAACTTTTCTGTGGGCACATTTGTACAAATACACTCACACTGTTAAGCTAGCACAAGCACAAAGGTTTGTATAAGCTCTGCTTTATACCTGCTGAACAACTTTGATCAAATTAATGATGAAACACAACGGCAAGATTTGAACTGAAGGGGTGGAAGGTAAGATACGGAGGGTGGAGAGGTAATAAAAAGGGCAAGAAAAGATGAAGAGAAGAGAAGATGGGAATGAACCTAGTAACAGGTGAAAATGTATGAATACTAAAGAACAAGAACATTGTACTAACCCCACACCAAAAGCTCTCCATTTCAGACCAGCATTTTTCTTTTAAAATATATTGGTAGCAGACCATAGACGATCCCACTGCCAATACAAGTTCTTACAAAACATTCAACTTTGATGCACCATTAATTGCAAAGGTGTAAGCTTTCAGAAACAAGTCCACAGTGTAAAGGCACAATAAGTACTTGTATTTGTTTGCTGATGTGGAGCTGTCCATGGTGCTGATCTGCTTCACTATCTTCAGCACAATTATTCTGGCATAGATTATAATACTCTGCACCATCCGATGCACAAAGGCAGATGAAGTCTGAGATGTTCTGCAACACGGAGCTGTGCCCCTTTACCTTTAGGGTAGCTAAAGGAAACACAGTTCCAAAGTTCAACTAGGGTTCAAACTGGTTTGACTTCCAAAACAAACTCCATGTCGAAAAAAAAGAGCCAGAGGTTTCTTCAGGGAGTTCACAGAAGCGCGATGCTGTTAAAATCTCAGCTCTACGATTTTTATCAGCGGCAATCTCGCCTTTTTACTCTGAGGAACTGTGCCCTAATAGAGTCAGTAGAAGACGGTGGCATTGCTTCCAAGAAATCTGTATTTATGTGTTTGTTTGAGTGAGGGAGTTTCTATTCATGCATGCGATTATGTGTGTACACTTTCTGTCCTCCACAACATTGGTTGGTGATGCCGCTGTGAAAATGATATCCCCTCTTCCCATTCAGCCGTGCCCAGTTAAATTAAGGGGTAGGCAAATAGTTATCATCTGTTTGCATGACTGAATGTCACAAATAGTGCCAACATGCTGTCACTCAGCCCCGGAGCTTTGAGTTTGCCACTGAGGCCTCTGAGACTCGCAGCTTACCCATTATTTGTGATGAATAGATGATATGGGGAATGTTCAAGAGGAACAGTCATGAACATAGCGTAGGAGGGAAAGCCGAGGGCGGGGGAGGCTAAAAGGGGGAGGAAAGGTATGTGTAGAGCAAGAGCATGAATGAGAGTAAATGAAAGCATCAAGTCAGATAACAAAAGGTTTTGAATAATGGTTGAGAGACAAGTGAAGGGAAAAACAAGCCCAGCAAGAGGTAAAATAATTCATTATATGTTTAAAGTTGTGAGCGAGTGTTGAGATGAAAAGCAAGAACTTTGAGAGTGGTTTATGTGGGATGAAAAGATGCTTTAGCTCTTTCTATCTTATAGCTAAGCGTCAATCAAAACAACATTATCCCGCCTACATGAGCACATCATCTGTATGTAAATCTCCTACTGGGCACGTGTCGGGAACAGTTACCGAATAACAGATGTGTACTCTCTCTCTGTCTGTGCAAATGTGTAAAAAAAAACTAGAGCTAACATAAATGTATGGGGAGGTAAAGCGAAGGAATGAGCAGAGGTGGTGAGAGAGGTAGATCAACCAAAGGGGAAGGAGAATAAGGAGAGAAGTACCAATAAAAAAAAAAGCAAGACAATGAGAAAAGCCTTCACACAGGGAAACAAGCACACACACTCACCAACAGCAGAGCATAAACACACATTCAGATGCACCGTTTCATAATGGGGAGAAAAAAAAGAAGAAAAAAAGTGTTATCCACACACTGCCTCAATACTGAAAATGTGTAACACGCGTGAGTGGTTGAAATTTTCCGAAAATGTTTTGAAAATAGAATAATAATTGTGTGTGTGTTTGTGTGTGCTCATGTGTACACTCTTAAAAGTAGATTTAAGCTGTATTGCAGAGGAAATATCTGTCCTGGGAAATATTTTCAATAGATCGATGTTGTACAGTAGTGTGTGTGTGTGTGTGTGTGTGTGTGGCCTTTATCGCTCCCTTTCGCATGCCTTTCTCTTTTAATTTATTTTTGTATTTTCTCTCTCAGACTCAGCATCTCTCTCTCTATTTGCTCAGATGTATTTTACTGTTGTACTTGTGGATGGCTTTGCTATGTTAAAATAGTCTCTTCATAATATTCTCGTATTTCTTACTTGACATAACAAACGCAAATGTGTTGGCCAACCTGTACTCCCTTTAAGTCTTCTTTTGGCAAAAAAATGAAAAATCCATTTCTTCACTAACGGCGTCTGTATGAAGAACTACATCATTATCTAATTACAATCGTGTGTTTGTGTGTGCGTGCGTGTGCGTGTGTGTGTGTGTGTGTGTACAAATTGACTTGGTTTCACAGGTTAGTGCTGTAATTTTAAACTCATAATTAAGGTGGAATATAGAGATGGGGCATGGACAAGACAAAACAAAGATATTGTGTCTGTGTGTGTGTAAGAGTTCAACAGACGCAGTATGATTAGACTGCAGTTTTTGCTAGCTGTTTATCCCCATTACTGCTGCCAAGGAGCTTACCAGCTAAATTGGGCAAATTCTGGTCCCCTAAACAAATTACTCGCTCTATTTGAGGAGGAAAATCAAATTAAGAAATTAGCACAGATCCAGCACTGTGCCACAGCCAGTAATACTATTAGCCCTTAGTTTAGATTTCATCGTTATTCCATCAACTAAGCTCAGGGATACTGTTTGGATTTTGATGCGTATGGATTATCTTTACCATGTCAACTTACTCTTAAGTTTTGATAAAATAGCAAAATGTACCTGCGGAATCTTGTTGAGCAAAAAATGTCCGACTGTGTTTCGCTTTTTGTTGTCTGGCTAATGTTCTCTGGCTCCACCCCAAAGGCTAATTGTTTGGGAAGTCCTGCATCACTAATGCATGAGAGATGCAAGGTGGCTGAATGCTTCTGCAGCTGTAGGGCAGCGAGCACCTGCTGGAATTTAACAGAACGTCAACAAGACACAATTAGTGCTTATGATAATGAGCTTAAACCACACAAATTAAAAACAATCCTTAAAACAAATACCCCTTCTTTGATTAAATCATTGCACTTGTTTATCTTTTTTCTCCTGAATAATACAACTTTAATTTAAACTCTAATGCACAGTAATTGAGTGTGGTCAACATGTACAGTATTTGCACAAGCCTCCATATGGACATTCTGCACGTCCTGCAGGTGAAAGTCTGTTACTGCAGACCTTTGGACAAAAGAAGAGGGAAAGTAATGGGTAATAAAAGGATGAACGTAGGAGTAGAATACAGACTGCAGGAAAAAAGGAAAATATTAAGTATCAAAGTGTGATTAACGTGTGAGTGAAGAGAAACAGCAGCCGGAAACAAAACAAAAAGGTGATGCAACCAATTAAATGATTGGGTTAGAGTGCAAATAATGAGGATCAATCTCACACAGAGAGATACAGACCGGAGCGAGTGAGAGAAGGGAATTCACCGGCCATATGTCACCCGCTCCTCTCTCTTCCCATTCATTTCTTTTCTTTCCCTACTTACATTTAAACTACCATCTCTACCCATCTTTCTTCTTTCTGTCGCCCTCCCCGTTTCTCCCAATGCACTCTCACCTGAGCAAGATTAATCGTTCTAGTCAAATCACATTACCTCCCAGCCCAACTCCAAACTCCCCGTACACATACACACGGACTCACACACACACACACACACACACACACACACACACACACACACACACACACACACACACACACACAGATGAATAGAGCGAGAGAGCGAGAGAGAGGGCCTGCGAGCCAGAGCCAGGGGGAGATGGGAGGATGGAGGTGGGGGGTACTGATGGAGTTCAATGCATGGATGGTCTGCTCATTAAACTCATCACATTATTTTAGCCCTGTGCTTTATTACACTTAACTGGGACACTAAGCACTCAGTCAAACACACACATATTTCTGAACACTTATCCATCCCATGCTTATGACGTAGCATGTTTAATTTGAAGAAGAGGATGATTCATGGCCCCTCGATAACAATGCTTCATCATAATGCAGCACCTATGGCATAAGGAGGGGGAGTGCAGGGCAGGACAACTGTTGTTAATGGGATGCTAATCATCTCATAACTGGGAAAATAGGCTAACGGGCACAACCCCTCATGCAAATGTGTTTGTGTGTTTACATGTGCATGTTTATTACTGTTTACCTGCATTTTTGTGTGTGTACGTGCGTGGTGCAATAGTGTGTGCGTGTGTTTGTGTTTGTGTGTGTGTGTGTGTGTGTGTGCGTGCGTGCGTCTGAATATTGATCTATCTCTCTGTGCTCCATCACCCTGCCAAGCATAATAAGAAAGAATGGGACACTAAACAGGTGCTCTCCCTCTGCTGATTTATAAAACATATGCACTGGGGTAAACACCTCAATCACTTAAAGGGGAAAGGCTTGGTGAATTAATCAAATGTACATGCTATAGGGATAATACATTCCTAGTTTGTATGCATATGACCTCTCGAGAAATGAGATTTTCTTTTTCTTTTTTTTTAAAGGTGCGGTGAATATATTTAGGAATAATCTCTCCTTGGTAAAAAGAGAATCAATGTGTAAGCTAAATGGGGTCAAAATAGCCAAGAACGAACTGAGCAAGACTTTGATATGAATGAATCTGTCAGCAGGCTATAGATTTTGGTCTTTAGACTATACTGAAAACATAGCGGATGGTCCAAAGAATTTAATGCAATTGTTTCATATTTTCTTAATTTTGTGGATGCTCATCAGGACTGAGGGTGTGTGTGTGTGTGAGTGTGGTTTATTTAAATTAGATTTGGACTCTACGGGTCACTCTGGTCCGATGCTGTCCACTGTATGAACTATTCTCCTTTGTTATCTGAGAAAGAGGAAGACTTTTTCTCGCAACTTCATTTTTTTTGTACTCCGTCTCACACTGTCCTTTCAAGTTGTTTTTTCATCTCTTGAATCCGTTTGGTCATTTCTCCCGTCTCATTCCACCCCCTAAGCCTTTTACTCCTCCGGTAACTGTCAGTATTCATGTTTAATTCATTTTTATGTCTATTATCACCACTGTCATTGTTTTTGTTTACTTATTGTGTGCCGTCTTTCTTCCCTTCCCCACTCCCAGCAACACACACACCTTTCTCTCTAACTCCCTCTCTCCTTCCCCGTATTCCACCTCTGACACGACTGCTCAGACTCTCATAACCCTGTCAATCAATCAGAGGTAATATAGTTTTATATGACATATGTCCTTGTGTCATTGGCCTCTGATAGATAGAGCTACACCCACCATGGGCACTTTGTAAAATGAACCGGAACCTCGGGATGAAAATAGTTAATGATATATAAATCAAATAGATGATTGTTTTGCCTTCTGTAATTTCTTCGTGGGCACACATGCAATACAATATGCTGCACTGTTTGAAAAGGCTTCACACCGGCTATGAAAGAAAACAAACTTAAATCGCCACAGTTTGATAATGTGTGCGATTTTTAAACCTACAGGTGAATGTTAGGTGTTCGCACCGTTGAAGGGAACGCCCCTGAGACCTTTGACCTTTGTCCTCAGTCACAATGTTCATGGACAGGTTGTGCGAGACCTTCCTGGCGAGGGCGACAGAAGCCCGACACATAAACCTCCTCAAGCTACAGGCCGTGTTCTCGCTCCTGCAGCACTTCAGACCCCTAATACGAGGCAGCATGTGATGGTGAGGATCACAAAGCACACCACGGTGGCCTCCATCAACACCCAGGGCGGAGTTTGTTCACACTCTAGAGCAGCCATGCGGAGTGGCAATGTCTTGTTTGGTTTGCCTCATTTTGGTGGGGTCACGGGTCAAGGACATATCTCAACACCCTGTTCGTTAATTCATTGTCAGGATCAGCTGCGTACGACATTCTCCTCCATTCTGGCGGCTTAGGGTCTGAAGACGTTGGCTGTGGCGACTAACCTTCAACCGGTCAGGGTCAATGTGATCGGGTCAATGTGATCAGGTCAATGTGATTGGGTCAATGTGATCGGGTCAATGTTGTGTCATGGCAGGTGCATGCAGTCATTGGGCTCCAGCCCATGTTAGTTTTGCCCAATAAGTTCATCAACTTAACGGGTAAACATTTGTAATTAATTTATCGGCCAAGTTCCAAAATTGTTTATTTATTACCTTACAATTTCTGATCTAGCATCAACATCCACTTGAATGATTAATGTTTTTATGGATGTCTCTCGCACACTCAAAGCACACAGTTAAGGTCGGGCGAAGACTGTGTTCTTGGTTGAATATTGATGAAATATTAAATGGCAGAGCATGACATGGGACATGGTTATTTTAATAACATTTAATACAAACCAAAATAACTTTTTGTTGCTTACTCATATTGTGAACTTTTTTTTAAGCAAAAATACCAAACAATAATGTAGTCCAGCCCCTCGATTGGCTGCTTTTCTCTGGGTTTGTATTACGTGAATTACATATAATGTGTTTTGGACTGTTTTCAATCAAACAATTAATAAATTGTCATTGTGATGGAGATCTTGCACTAATGCATTCAATTAAGTTTGCCACTGCTAAAGTTAAAAGTGGTTTCTACAAGAGCTAAAATGCTTTACCATGACGACATTATTTACTTATGTTAAATACAAATATTTCTGCATTTTATTACATTTTTTACTATTAATATTTTAAATCACTTGTACTCTTTACTTAGTTACCATTCAGGCTGTTATTGCGTTTGACATGTTTGAGTTGCATAATATCTATGAAATAGGATGTAATTTGCAGAACGTTGATGAGAATTGCACTAGATTTCCCAAAAGTGGTATTTGAATATGCATAGCATCACATCTTCATTATCATAGCATGATGATTGCTTCCTCCACATACAACTGTAATTATAATTCATGTATGACTGACCGGATGGTTTATGTAAACTAGCTCCTGATTTATTCATAGTAAAGATGCCCGCCAAAGGCTAAGTTTCCCTTTCTGTGTTCCTTTGTGTTTGTGTGCGTGGATGACTGCATATTTGTGTGTGTGATTCAGTGTGAGCTCGGCCAGTGTGTGTTTCCGTGTGTAAACGTGCCTGTGTGCGTGCTTGTGTATGTGCATGACTAACTAATGCGTGTGTGTCTGTCGTGAAATTATTGTCATCAGCTCAGGATAGTCATTTGGGCTTGACCTCACGTAATAAGGTTTAACAGCCAGTGGCTAAGACAATAATTACAAGCACACAGAGACGGCCTGTATCAAAGCCAGCTGACTAGAATAAAAATCATTTTGGAGCTGTTGTTACTCAAGAGAAGCAATTATCCACACACAATACTGGGCACAGAGAGGACCCCCCCCCCCCCCCAAAGAAAAAGAGACAACAACAACAAACAAAGAGGGGAAAGCAGGGAAACTTCTAGTGCAATGGGTGAAATAAGGTCCTTTGTTTGAAAAATGAAAGTTAATTTGTGTTGATATTAAAGGCCTGAATTGAATATGCAATAATACAATTTCAAGGTAAGACTTGGTTCTTGCATTCCCCCTCTTCCCTCAAATCCCTTATTGCATTTTCGATACTGAGTCATCTCCTCCCTCTTTTCCCCTTCATTCTCCTTCACCCTCTCCTCTCCTTTTCTCTTTCAGTAGATGTCACTGCAGTTCCACCGACAGCCAGGCGAGCGGACGGACGGATTGCAATGCATCTTGGGACACAGACACCCCCCGCAGGTGACGATGGCCGTGACGAAAGGGACTGAAAGGGAGGGGAGAGGCATAGAAAAGATATAACATGGGGAGGAAGAGGACAGATAAAGTGAAAGGGAGGGGAGGAGACGCTCACTCCGTCTTTACAGGTTGCTCTGGTGAGGAGAACTTAAATAGAGCTCAGTCCTTAAAAAATGGACATACAGACACATGAACAGTAGCACACAGGTACATAACAACACTTTTTAAAAAAGGGGACCCATACACCCACACATATTCCTGAGATGCAAATAACTGTCATGCCCCCATCTACTATCAGTTAGTAATGAATAGATAAAGTGTTGTGGCATCCGGGGAAATGTGAGTGAAGATAGAGGTGTTGTTGACTTGTCTCCGTCAAACAGATAGCAATCTGCCAGCTCTCCAGTGTTCAACCACTTCCCCTGATTGGAGCCCGATGTAATTACTTTATTCAGTATGGGAAATGAAAAATATCGCTGCTCATCTAGTGACATTTCAAATACTGTTTTACTTGGTTGTAGGTTCAAAAGTACAAAGCGCTGTCACATTTTTTTGTTCTTTTCAACTTAACTTCTAAGTCTTTAAAAGAGCACATTCCTGGGCATTTTGTATTTGCTTTTAGGTTAATTTGTGTTGCTCGGATCACCTTTTAAGATGTTGATGTGCCCCGAACCGTAGATTACATAACCCAATGCGACTAGTCACATTATGTTATGTCTTGTGAGATGGTCACTGTGTAAGAGAATGTAATCACAGAGTCATGACATGGCGGGAGTACCTGTTAGATCTCAACTAATCATAGCTCGCCTCGTACAACGGTAATCTGTAAGGTGCCGGGGACCGACCTCATTGTTCCACCTGAAAGTATTCTAATTTTATTATTGCAGTGGGTGACGACACAGCCACAGGCGCAATAGTTTTTTAAACAATGCCACCGACTTTACTACTGGTTCACTGCAATGAAATAACACACTGCTGTTTTGTTTTTCCACACGTGCAGTTCACAGAAGTGGGGTCTGTACTCCTGTGGGCCGGCACCGCTGAACAAGTCAAACCAGGTAAGGGTTTCTGTTGTGGTCCAAACTAAACAACCACATACATAGTTTGACTATTGCCCTTTGGCACAACACAATTATTTTCTCATTTGATGTCCCTATCGGCAGGACAACATCATTTCAATCAGGGAGAGACCAGTTAGATAAAGAAAGGATGCATGTTTATTGTTAACAGATGATATGAAATGATGAAGTCTCAGAGTCTTTGGCGCTTGGACTCTGCGGGGAGATTTGCAATTGAGGGCCGACTGCCCCGATCAGCAACGAGATAGACCCCCCCGTGGAGTCCGGACCTGGTGGTGGCTGATGAGCTGATGGAATGATGAGTTGATGAAGTTGATGGATCCATGGAGACTGGCCGGAGATGGGGAGGTGGAGGGGTGCGTAACAGCAGCATGAAAGAACTGAAGGTAGAGAGACAGTCACATTTAAATGAGACAGCAGCGAGATGATTGGCTAACCGTGTCATTGTTTCCGTGTGCTTATTGGATAGAGGGGATCAGCTGATCTGCGCAGCTGGTGTCATGATTGACGGCGCAGAACAATGACGGCAAGTAAACAATGAGTGAGCATGTGTGTGGAATGATTGACAGGAATGTGAGGAATAGATGGCGGGCTGAGGGGTGTGAACTTGCGCTAGAGCTCCATTTGTCTAGGTCTTCCAAAACAGTTCCCGATAAGTCAGTGTTTAAAAATGTTTTTATTGGAAAATGACAAATATATTTATCTTACGATGTGGCAATGCTATAATTATGGTATGGACAGGTTTAGGGAAAGATCACGGTTTGGATAAAAAACACTTTATTAAAATTTGGGAACCTCCACTGTTATGTTTATATTAAAAAAAACATGTTTAAGTAAGGGAACCATCGTAGTCACGGTAAATAAACCCCACACAAGTACAATCCCATTGAATATCGGCTCTAACAGCTGTCTCCTGTATTAAAGTCTGACTTATGGACCTTGCTGCTCTATAACAACATCACCTGACTTTCTCCTTCTCATAATGACTTTCCCTACCAGACTGTAGCAGCTGCATGCTTGCTGTCAAATCAAATGCTCTATTTCAATGTTCTAATGACTCATGCTGCCACCTTTGCACCAGTGCTTGGTTTGCATCCCCCCATTTTGTAATGTCATTTTGCTATTCTTGGATTCCTGATGAAAAGATGTACCGCAGAAGGTGACGTAGACCTAAATGGATTCATTCTAAATATATTCTCAACACCTGCATGATTTGGGGGCCACTCATTGAAGAAAGAAAAAAAGGAAAATAAATTAGAAGGCGGGGGGAAAAAATGAACCATGAATTTCAGCAACAGAGACTTAGAAAACCCAAGAAACTCCCGGCCTTCTCTTCCCATGCATGATTACATCAATTTTCCCATTGTAGTAATGCTACTAAACATGTATTGGACCCCTTTGTGCATGGTGTATTTCATCTTTGACAAAAGTGGTCTTGATGTACGGATGTGTTCAGCATTAATGTTTCTCTCTTGGGTAAACGCTACGTTGTCTGAGTGTTTGGTTGCACTCGCAGGATTCTATTAAATCCTTCTCAAGTATCTGTTTCTCTAGAGAAAGAGAGAGACAGGTACAAGTTGCAATGCAAGAGAAGCAGGGCAGACGTGTTTGTGTGTGTGTGTGCGTGAGCATTGATTGCATGCAAGTGTGAGTGAGCGTGTGTGTGTGCACGTGCGGTTGTGATCATTCTTGTGTGTCACAGTTCAGGAGCAGACGAGTGGAGAGGAGCATTAAACGCCCTCTTCCTCCACTAATCAGGGATTAGACAGTGTTTAAGAGCATAAGAGAGAACCATAAAACAAATGAGTGTGCGAAAGAGACGACGCGCAAATGAAATGAATGGCTGTTTGTGTTAGTCATATTTCGACAGTGCCACAAAATGTGTAGCAAGCCAGCTTTTGATTTCACGGAATTTCTTAGTCATTTAGTTTCCTGTGTTTCCTCTCACCCTTCACATTGACCTCCAATACCACAACATATTTTACTTATAAATTCCTGAAGCACGATGAAAGTGTAATACAAGCATATGGAAAGTTATTTCTACTTGCTCAGTGGTCACATACTATGTTATACAAATAAGTTACTACGTTGTCGAATATTCATGTCGAAAGAAGGTTTTTGAAACTTCAGCGGCCTCAAGTGACTCGTTTGGTAAAGGAAAAAAAATAATAATCCAATCATTCAGTCACTAAGGTTATGGTCAGACCAACGTCAATGCAGCCTCCTCATCCTTGGTATCACAAGATAAATTGATGCACAGGGACCTTGACACAATCATGGCAACAAGAACGCCGGGAAGACAGTGAATATGTTTCTTTCCTGAAATTACTTTTGTTTTTAATCCATTGGTATTTTATGTATATGTTCTAACATTTTTAAATTCCGGAAGAGCCTTATCAGTTTGCTATTCCATGCCTTTTATAAGCCAGCAGAAAGTCAGCCTTCTTGCCCAACGAAGTCACTTACTTGCTTTTAACTGGCTCCAAAACACCTGAGTGTGATAAAATAATCTGTTTCCTGTTATCTTAATATATCCCCAGCTTGTCGCTCTAACGTTTTGGAGTTTAAAATCCTCAAACCACCCGACCAAGATCATATTTCATCGTCCCCACCAAAAGCAGCTACTTGTGCTATTTTCAGTCTGAATATCTGCTAAGTTTTGCTCAGAATAAATCAGATGTCCTCCCATTCCTGTGGCATTGCAGCTAATGCTCAACTTTATGATGCTATTCCACAGTTGATAACTTGTTACAATTGGGAGAAAGGTGATGCCATTTGTGTTGCAGGTACATACATAGAGATACATTATAATGAGAGGCGAGAAACAAGGTATTTATAGAGAATGTATGCAGGGTGACGAGAAAGTGAGAGGGAGAGAGACATAAAGAAATGGGCAGAATTAAAAAGAGAGAGAGAGAGTGTCGGAGAGAGAGAGAGAGAGAGAGAGAGAGAGAGGATGGCAAGGAAGACAGTCTTCCTGGGGATGTAGGAATGATTAATGTGAAGCTGTCAGAAAGGTGGAGAGGTGAAACCACAGCCATGGGGGAAGAGTCATGGCCAGGTGCAGAGAAAAGAATATGACAGAGAGAGAGAGAGAGAGGGAGAGAGAGAGAGGGAGAGAGATACATGAAAAGGGTTCAGGACAGACTGTGAGTGAGAAAGAGCAAATGTGTTAGGGAGAGGGTGGGGAAAGCATGAAAGGTGCTCCGGGAAAGACTGCTTAGAGGGAATGAGAGGAAGCTAAAAGGGTGGGAGAGAGAGAGAGAGAGAGAGAGGGAGGTGTGAAAGAGGATTCAGAAGAGACTGCTGAGAAACAGAAAGAGAGGGAAAGACAGCAATATAGAGGTAGACGGGGAACCCGAGACAGAAAGAAAAGACATAGTGCTACCCGCTAAGGTGAGAGACCAGTGATAAAGTGCCTTTAGATTTCTGTATGAGAGCCTGCTGTGTGTGTGTGTATTTGTGCGTGTGTGTGTGTGTGTGTGAAAGAGAGATCAACGCTGTGAGCATCGTTAACATATGTTCTTTGTAACAGCGATGGTTGGATTGTTAAACATGACTGTGTGTGTGTGTGTGTGTGTGTGTCCGTGTGGCATCCTTACCATAAATCCCACCTGTACCAGCACTACATTGGTCTGCAGCCGCAGTTATTGTTCAACTTCCTCTTCGACCTCACGCTGCTTTATTGGCCCATTCCATCAAATGGCTCCTTCCATTGTGCATACCTGTCCCGGTGTGTCTTTGTGTGCGAGTGTTCGCATTGTAACGTACCTTGTAACACAAAAATAATTTGTCGACAGGGCGGTAATAGGAAACTTGTTTGTTCCCACTGAGCCCTCAGCCCAAGAAGCGCCATTTGTTTAAGTTTGACTTGGCAGTTAATGGATTTTCCATGAAAAGTGGGAATTCATCAGTGTGCACTCTGAGGCATGTGCAGGTGAGGCTAGCGCACACACACACACGCACACACACACACCTACACACACACACACACACACAGATGACATTTAAATAGAAAATTGCATTATTTGTCACCGCTGGTCTCATATTTTGGTTCATTAAAACATTTGGGGTCGGCTGTAGCTCAAGGGACCGGGTTTGATCCCCACTCTCCCCATAGTTGCATGTTGAAGTGTCCTTGAGCAAGACACTGAACATCCAGTTGCTCCTCGGGCGCTTCACTGCAGCTCACTGTTCCTTAATAACTAAGGATGGGTCAAATGCAGAGAAGAATTTCCTCACTGTGGGATCAATAAAGTGTACATTATTATTATTATTATTATTATTATTATAAGCAATAACTCACCCCAGGCCACCTCTGAAGTAGAGAAAGAAACTGCTGTCATCGATAAGTCTATATTAACAATGAATCGAATGACTACAGCGGTATCTCAACACTGGTACCGAAGTCTTCAAAGCCACATTAAACCAAGTCAACGTCTTGTTCATTTCATTGTGCCACTACTATAAAACCAAAACTCATAACCCCGTATTCTTTCATTTCTCACACTGTAACAAAAATTCAGTATTTTACAGAGAGAGAAAGATTATCAAAGATGATCAAAGATAATACCAATTTTAATAGAGTGACATCATATTATATTAGTATTAAAGATACTGTGTGAATTACTGTTTGAGACATTTTTTTATAACTCTTTGGTCTTTTTCAGAAAAAAGGAAACGTTTGCATAACAGCTTTTGAGCTGCTAAGGATTCACTGTGTTTTGCTAAGGATTCACTGTGTTTTGCTAAGGATTCACTGTGTTTTCCTCAAAAACATGTCAGCAGACATTTGTCTTTACAAGCATGTGCCCAGAAAGAAGTCCTTCACCACTTTGCTGCATCACTGCACATAAAAAAATCACATGACTTGATTTTAATATTCTTTTAATGTGTTTTTTAAAGATACATTTTAGATGAAGCTTTAACTGCCAAACCAAAAGATAATTACAACAATGCTCAACTGACATTAATGCACATGCATAATACAACTTGACTTCCATACCCGTGCAGTTTTTACACTATGCATTAAAAATGTTCATGAAATCTTAATTAGAAGATCAGAAGTTGAATTATTGTTAAAATTAAACCTCCCCTCTATGACAATACATTACATTGAACTGAACTGCAATAAGAAACCATTTGAGCTTCCCAATGCTAAACTGCAGTATAGTTGACCATCTCCCACATTGGCTCTGAATTTTAATCAGCATGAACAGTACAATACTTTTTATGACATTTCCCTTTTCCTTGATTATTATGCAGCGGACGGAGACGAGAAATATGGAAAATAAATACCAGCCATAAAATGCAACACAAGCTCAATGTGAATTATTCTGAGTTGGTATACAGCAGACTTTACCTCACAACAAAAGTAGTTTGTGTTCTGCCTTGAGTTGAGCTCTGCTTAAAAAAATATAATAATACCAATCTTTATTATTGGTCTCAGCACCACCTCACCTTTGGGCTAAGAGCTACTTCAGATGCCTCTCCATAGAGAAAAGCGCATGCCTTTGGGAAATGAATAGAAACACAGAGGTCATTCACACACTTACTCTCCAGGCATCAACTTTACAAAGTTATTGATGCTCTCAACTTAACCCTGCATCAACTGCAAAATGTGTGATGAATGCACAAAATGGGTAGATTATTTAGTTCTCCTCTCCTGTATCTATAAGCTCATTGCATCTGGCAGAGCATCTGCCACAGCCTGGTGACAGAGTGGCATTTATAAGAGACTGCAGCCTACTTTATTCATCCTCATTGAAACAAAGTGATAGGGAAAAATAATGTAGCCCTATTTGTAAGGGATGGTACAAATGACTATTTCCCCCTCTCAGTTCGCCTGCCAGGATGACTTCTCCTAATCTTTATCTGTGTATCAGGTACACAGAAGTACATGTTCTGTATGTTGTGTCGGTCAGTCATATCTGACAGTCTCGTCTGTCTGTCTGTCTGTCTGTTCCTATCTCCATTCGCCCATCCCATAATTCAGTGCTCACTGCAGAGTGTGTAGGGGGTGCGGAGTACATGATGGTTGATTAAATAGTACATCAGCCCATACTAGGGGCTTAATTAGTCATAAAAGGCCAATTCACCAACAATTAAAACCAGCTTCACTGCCTTTAATGACATCACGATGAGAGCCGGAGCAGCCACCACTTTACGAGATGAAAGGAAACAAGGACCATGAAAGAGAAGATGTGACGTGAGATGGAGGTTACAGAAGGGAGAACGCTGGGGTTTTGAGGGTGGATACGTTTTTGGTGGTAATAGTCTCGCCGGAAATGAATTGTCAGTGACACTACGTAACGTGTTATGGTGAAGTGGACAGTGTTGGTCCTCATGAGGGTCGCTATGAAAAAACGTGTCTGTGATGGTGTTCTCATAACAGTATATTCATTTTGTTACAGAAAAAGCGGTGAAAATAGAGACCGCCCAAGAGATGACACAGTTTATGCATTATATGGAAATGGAAATCGGATTGCAGTCGTGGAGGGAAATTATGGTAAACTCTGTATCTCTGAAAATCCCAAATCTGCTCTCTTTCTACTGTATTATATCTGAACATTTCTCGATTAGAAAGAGCTCACAATACATTGATAAGTAGATAAAGGGCATGCCATTTATTTACTTTTATTTAACTCCAACTCTACCTTTTATGTTTTTATAAATATGCAAACAATCTGCTTCATCTACATCTAAATGCACATTTTGATTCTGGTGTTTTAATGTAGTCAGGCAGAAGTTGCCTGTCCTTCAATACACATTGAATAAACTCACTATAACACAGTAACTGCAATAGATACTTTTCTTCAGCAATGCCCAGACCAAAATGAACAAACTTTCAGTCAACCCCACTTAAGGCCGCGTTCAGGCCCACGGCAGCCAAGATGGTAATAAACGCAGCCCTCTCATTCATTTAAAGGCTGTATTTCAACTATTTACCTCGTTACAAGATGAAGATAAAACAGTTGGCGCTGTGCCAGAACTATAAATCTTGTTTGGTGCTACACACTGTTGTTTAGTGTTTTGTCTATAAATGGATTCATCTGTTACTCAAACTGGGATTTTCTGGATTGTTATCCGATTGTCCCGACCAATGCAGTTTCAACACAGGGCTGTTTGGTCCAAAATATCAGTCTCGACCCTACATGAACCAATATAATTTATGTCCAAGCTATGGCTTATGAGCCTATCAGCGGCAGTCTAATAGGCTAAAACTAAAGCTAAAGTCAACCACCTACTCAGACTGGTAACAGACTTCTCCTTGATTGCCCCATTAATAGAGATGCTTGGCTTCCCTCGCCAACTGACCGAAGTGAAAAGGTTGTTTTTGAAATGCTAAACGGCAACAAATATGGATTTGTTACTCGCCTCTCTATACTTCATTACATTCAAACACAATATCAGACTCATGTCATAGATACTCTGGATTTTGTCTCGCTAATTTACCTGCCAAATTCTGGCGCCTGCATGTACATTTGATACTTGGCCTAATTTAAACACTTGTTTAAGTTCCGCATACATACCTGGTTGGTTTATCACTTGCTGTAATCCTTGTCAGTTGTTTCAAAGCAGAAAAAGTTAACTTCTGTTAACAAAACAAAAGTTCCAAAAATGGATTGCTCTCTATTTTTTCAATCTTTCTTTTTCACGATTGTTTCCGTAAATCATCGTGTCTACTTTCACCTCCTCTCATTGTACAGTGATGCATCTTAAAGTGATCTAGTGTAGTGTGGGATGTGAGAATTGTGGACACTCTGGTCCTCCTGATTTTACATGCAGGGCCCCAGGAACAATGCCTTTCATTTAAACCCCATTTTGTAGGAGAGCCATTGACATTGATTGGCCGAGGGAATGGGGATTGACATTGATTGGTCCCGGCTTGTTTGTACGGGCAGGAAGTGATTTGCATAATGCAGACATTTTCAGTCTGCTGAGGCTCTGTACGTGGTAAACCAGGCCAGAATATAAAAATCCAAACTTAACAGTAGCAAAGGGCATCACTGAGGTGGAATGTGTGCAGCGTCTTCTCTTACGTGCATTTAAGCTTGTTTCATTGAGATTTTGGTCAGATTCAATACAAAAAAAGATAGGAAAAGAGTTACAGAAATATTCAGTGGGCCCAGTGATTGCAAATATAAAAAAAGAAAAAAGGAGGAAGAGGGCTGCACAACAAAGACAGTGATGATATACGTTTGTCACAATGCCAAGACATCCAGACGGAAGCAACAGAGTGAGTAAGAAAAGGGATGAGACAGATTGAAAGAAAAAATAAAGGCCTGAGCTAAAAAGAAGGAGGGAGTGATAAAGAGAAAGGGAGAAATGCCAGAGGGAGACAGGGGAGAAAATCAAGAGGAGAAAGTAACAGAAGAAGGCAGGGGATGAAGAGAGAGCCGAGACAGGAGACAACACAGAGTGCTGTGTCTCCTGGTTGTCTTTGTTTACTGTGACAGGGACAGGTGGAGGATGACAGCAGGACCTTTACAGAGAGCGAGTTAAATAAAGAGAGGATGGAGGGATGGAAATGAGCAGAAAAAAGATGAAGAAAAGAAGGAGGAAGACTATGAGACTAAATGCCAGTCCCCAAATGGCTGCCAGACCTTCTGTTCCCTTCCTGCTCGGAGTTGTAGCACCATGTGGTTGATCAGCAGATCAAACTGCTACGATTAATTTGACTACCTATTTGTTTCTTTGATATCAGCATTACTTTTGGACTATATTGTCATTAGTACAGGGTTGCATAGCAAGTTAGGGTGCACTATCATCTAGAGTTGACTTTTTTATGTGGCCCTACATGGCATGTGCATTTGGTTGGAAAACATTTTTATCCAAGCTCCATTGATGGGAATGTCACATGGTCACTGACATTTCTTGACAACGATGATTGCCATGAAATTGTGTACAGAGATTCAGATCAATCCTCCTGACTATTGATAACATAACGCTTTGTCCATGATGCTCATTTTAGTGCTGTAGTAATTTATCGAAAGAACATTTGCACTGATAACATTCGGTTCAATCCTAATGACTGAACCCTCTTGTCTTTTCATTTAGGTCCACCAGCAAGTCAACATTTGCACATATCCATTTGATATTTTAGAGGCATTGATAGTTCCGAGATCATGTATTCTACTGACTTTGGTGACCTCCTGACTTTGTTCTCTTGAGCCTCACATTTGTGGTTATGGGTGAAATGGCTGATCAACTAAATGTGGTACAGCTTCAGGTACAGTTCCCCACTGGATTATTTGTAATAACTTTGGTGTTCCCCTAACCTTTCAGCTAGCACACTCGTGTACTAGCAGTTCCAATATTTATTGTATTTATTTATTATATTCCAATATTTTGTTTAATGGCAACAACTTCTGCCAAACTAAGGACATTCCCATCTGCCTCAGCTGTACTTTGGTGCTAACTAGCAGATGTTAGCACGCTGACCACCACTTGGCCTCAGTAACGCCTCACAGCTGGAGACTGTTTGTAGTGTTTCATGGAAGAGATGTTTGTGGGATGCTTGTGCATCAAAAGAAACTCAAGATTAAAGTCACATTTTACAATATGTGGAATCAAATAGATTCATATTTCAACAGAATACCAAATTCCAACAGGTATTCCAGTTATTCGGTAAACATGTGAAACAATTTATTTCTGAAGTAAGATGCAATTGAGTGAAAGGGGTGGACATCTCTCTCTCTCTCTCTCTCTCTCTCTCTCTCTCTCACCCTCACCCTCACTCTCACTCTCACTCTCACTTTCACTCTCACTCTCACTCTCACTCTCACACACACACACACACACACACACACACACAGACCATCCTTTGAACCTATTGGGTATTATGGGATTGTCTCAAAGTGATTACAGCGGATCTGGCGTATGAACAAACAACAACAACAAAAAACAAACGCATGCGTACACATGCATAGAAAATGTACTCGCGCACAAGAAGACTCCCACTCGTGAAGCCAGCAAGTCCGGCCTCTCTGACAGGGATAATCCTGTGGCAGCGAGAGAGGGTAAAGTTAGGAAGAGACGATCCCAAACCCAGAAAAGCCGATTAGAGGCTGAGGGAACAAAACCCAGGCAGCGGGAGACGGAACAGGAGAAACAAGTAGCAGAACGCCAAAGCCAAGCCAACCCTGACACGAGAGGCCGGTTAGGCCTTTAGATCAGGAAAACAGAAGGGGAGAAGGATTGGATACAGAGCACAAGGACAGATTGGAGGGAGGGAGAAGGAGTACTTCAGATATGGAGGGAGACATGGAGGTGAAAAAGATAGGAGGGAGGTATGAGGAGGGAGGTTGATGATGGGAGATAAAGGAGAGAGGGGGAAGGGGACAAAAGAAAAGGCGATACACATGAGATAAGTACGTTTGAGGAGTTGAGGAAGAGAGAGAAAGAGACTTAGATACATTGGCAGACATTGAATATTATCATTAAATGAAATGAAAATAAAGTGATGAAAAAAGTGAAACCAGCAGGCTGCTCTCTCTGTCTGAGGATATTTTTCTCTCTCACACACACACACACACACACACACACACACTCCTCATTATGTCCTCATCATGTCCTCATCGATGACCAATGATGTACATCAGCACCCATGGGGAGAATTGAAAGCCAAGAGATAATGGCCACAAACAGGCAAGGAGAAAGGGGGAGCTTCCAGACATAAGTAAATATATTTAGGAGCAGTATGCAGGAGTATATTGCTTTGCTCTTGTGTCGGTCCTCCTGCCCATTTCTCCAAACTGTGGGCGAGCTAATACACTGTCTATGGGTAAATAACTCATACAACTACATTTCAAACAACCCACTATCCCTTTAACTTCACTTTCAAAGACTGTTCTGCTCTTGGGTATCACTTCTGTTTGTCACTTTTCTTCCTTCCGCTGTCTCACCCTTCCCCACTTTTTGTCTTTCTCTTTCTCTTTTTTTCTCTCTCTCTCTTTCTCTATTAATCCCAGGCCTGAAGAGGTTGTAGAGTTGGTATTTCCACCAAGTGATAAGGGTCTTCATAGAATGAGTCTGACACTGGAGGGGTCATAATTTAATGGAAGCAATAAAACACAACAACAACAACACACTCTCACACCGTTGTGCATGCACACTCACACACGCACACACACACACACACACACACACACACAGTACGAGCAGTGCGGAATGGGGGAGGCTGATAAGTCCTCATAAGTCTTGGAAACATAGACTCAGACAGACAGATCATAAAGACTGGATTATGTGTTCCAGTAAGTTGTTCAAAATTTCTATCACCATGGAGTCAGCTGATCCATAATCAGATTGGAGCCAACATTTGTACTCTACTCTTGTCATTTTGATGGGATTTGTGAGATCTGATCACAGAGACTAGATTTAATGACAACATTATTGCTGCGTATGATCGCTCGCTCTGAAATATCCTGTTTCTGTGTTCAGAGTTATATTCATTCAAATTTACAATTGCCCTATGTTTTTCTCGCTATCTCTCTGTCTCCTTATTTAGACTTTCATTCAAGTTAATTCATTTTGTGAGCACGGCCTCTTTTGAAAAGGGGTTTGAAGCATCCTACAACAGAAAGGACAGGATTATATTGTTGTGTATCCAGGCTGGTGTGATTGGATGATAAATACTGCAGTTCAAGAACACAACAGAGATATTGGCCATTGTCCCCATATGTCTCCTGGAAGAATGCATGCATGTCGAAACCATCTGGTGGTGGGTGCAAAGCACAAATAATGGAGATTAAATGGAGTATCTCAATTTAGACTCTTATGAGCACTGTCAGTGCATGAATGCTTTTTGTTTAGTTTTTGTTTGTTCCAGCATCTAAAATGCATAACCGTGTGAGTGAGTATATACTCACTTTTCCGAAGGTGCAATTTAAAGTCTGCTTTCTTGTCAGATAAAAAAAAAAAAGTAACCTTCTTCTTGAGGATATACATGTAGTAGATGTAAGACCTTGAGCAAATCTACAAGTGGGCATCTTCTCCGAAGAAAATCAGACTTTTATATGTGTTGTAGAAAGCAATAAGGAAGACCATAAAGGTATGAGGGAACCATTACAATGACCTTGCACTGCAGCTGGATTATCGGAATCTCACAAGATCACGTGTGCATTGGAGGATACCATATCACACTAAAATCGGTCTTTTCAGGCTTGAAGTAATGCGTTTGTGACCAGAAAGCCAGTGCATGGACCAATCAGTGCCCTGTGAGCAGCTACCAGAGTTGCTTCAGTGTGTTCCAGACGATACGGAAAGGCGACTTAATTATGTTGGCCGTTAGAGAGGTTAGCCTAAATGCTGCAATATCAGTTATATCAGAACTGGAGAGTATTTCTTCATTGAAAGAAGAGCACAGAATGACACTGAATACCTTTCTCAATGGAACATATGTTGTTGCTCTTTCCCGACGGTTCTGACGGATCAGGTTAACATTATACACCATTTTTAGTGGCTTTTTCTGTGGGTGCATCAGCAAACCATTAGTTTTTTCTCATCTGGAAACCGTGTTCTAGAGTCCACCCCATTCATGTGTTGTCCATGTGTTCCTCTTTGTCATTTTAAATATATATATTGTTTATAGCAGCAGCCAGTATGACACCAGTTAGTGGTTATTAATAGAGACAGGATGTGGCCACCAATAGCCATCGTGAATTGGCCGGGGAAATACAAAGCCAGCCGGTCCAAAACAGGGCTATCCAATTGAAATGGCAGGCTGGATGGATTGTGAACAGCTGTTGGGATGCACTCTTTCTCTATCTTATTGATGCCACCATCTTATTGATGCCACCATCTTATTGATGCCACCACAGCAGGCATGCAACATGAGATGCCTTATGACCAGCCACAGCAAAATAGCAAAATTGAAATATATTCAGCTTAAGTTTTTTTGTGTTTGGACTTTATACTGAGAGAAAGGTAGGGAGTTTGTGTCTAACGTATTATAAAAAATAAAGTTTGAGTAAATATTCTTGCAGGCCCATATGAGAAAAAGCAATTTCAGCTCTTACGGTTTTAGGCAATTTAAGCCGAGGGAGAGGAGAGAAAACGATCATAAGTAATGTTAAGAAGAAATAGGGAAATGTGGGCAAAGCTGTTCTGGAGAAATAAACTTGTGAGAGCCAAAGTGGTCAAACTAAAGCACAATGGTGATGGGTATAACCAGGGAGGCAAGGGAGCTTAACAGAGGGAGAGTGAGATTGCAGTGTGAAAAAGAATACGGGGATGGACAGAGACAGAGGAGCAGAAGTATTGATATTTCCAGCATAAACACTCATCCTAATGGACCCAGAGAGTCGGAGAGGGAGATCGATCAGAAGACAGAAGTCTCTGCAGATGTATGGAGGGAGAATATACCTCTCACCTGCTGCGAGGACGCCGGGCAGAGGAGGGATGGGGCAGTGGAGGGAAGAGACCAGGAGATGACCAGACGGAGTGGGGATACAAAAAGAAGGCCGAGACTGAATCTTAATGCGCAAAATGTATTTTTCATGAGAGTGGAATCAATAGTGATTTTGAGTTTTTTTCTTTGTTGCTGGAATGAGGCGAGACCGAGCTTACGAAGATGTAGGCTCTCTGGAAATACAACAAGAGGAAAGTAGGGCAAGAAGCAGAATGGAGAATGGATAAATGGATGGATGGATAACTGGAAAGATAATGGATAGTAGCCTTTAATTGAAGAAAGTTCCCGGACTTAAAGTGGAAGGTGGTTACCGAGAAAGGAAAAGAGAAGCTCAGGTGACAACTGAATCGCTATAAACAGGGTAGCTTCACACCTAAGTGTGTGCGTTTTAGTTTATATCAATGTCTTCACACCTCTACCTAACGCAGAGGAGTAATTTGTGTCCTGCAATGTGTGAATGTGAGATGGTGGGAGGCATAACTCTAGCTCTCTATCTCTCTCTCTCTCTCACCGATTTTTGTTAGTTCATGCTTAGACACAGACATGAACACAGACGCAGCACAATGTGGAAACACTGGCTCACACGCGTACGACAGACCCAGACAGTCTCTTATTCGTTTTATGGCGGCACCTGAGCATGGCTTTAAGTATATATTTCATGCCACATTACCCCGCCGCCTCAAACGAGGAGAAGAAAGGAAGAGACTGGGAGAGTCTGAGAGATGAAGCAAGGCAGTAAAATGCAGACTCCTTTCTCTGCTCTTCTGCCTCTACATCCTCTTTACCTCTTCTGTCCTCTCTGTTCCCCTCTTATCTTTATCCCCCTGTTTCCTCTAGCTTAATATTTTTTAATGGTCGGGAACCAGAATGGGTCACAGACGTGTTCCTGCCGGGTCCCCACATGACAAGAGTAGTGATACATTTTAATGAGCCTGGGACCCAGGGCAAGATATGGAATTTCTCATTTGGGTCTTACACTGAAAAAGCCTACATCTACCATTAGCTGTCTTGGTCTCCCCACTTTCACACTTTTAAGTGTTTCACTCCATTTCATCAACTCCGTCTTGCTCTTTTTATTATTTATTTCTGGCTTTATCTGTGACAAAAATCAGGCTCAGTAATTGTGACATTGCCCTTTTCGTTCTACTAATTACTTACACAAATGTTCCAAATGGCAAAGCATACTGTATTTGGAGGTGAGGCCATCCGAGTAGACTTGTTTGAAACTTATCTAGATCTCCCATATGTTTTTTCTTTTTTGTATTCATTAACATTTAACTTGCCTTTTGTCGGGTTCAGTGGACTGAAGACATGCTGTGAAAATGCTCCCCACATCGTAACCTCCCCTGACTCTCTTCAGAGTCCGAAAAAAGCACTGCAGTCTGCAGACTTTTCTCGGTGAGCACCACGTGTGTTCGTCTGCTTGCCGAGAGAGGCCAACGTCCTCTGACCGTGTGGCTTTATTTCACTGCCTTTGTGCTTTTTACCCGTTCACTTGTTTCAAAGGTTTCAGGGACTGTGCCCGGATCATATATGTATCTTGCATGCTAAATCACTGCAAAGATACTTGAGGATGTGCAATGCCCAACATGGTGTTGTCGTATTGTATTAGTGGAATGTTGAAAACACGGTGGGAGTTGGAGAAAAGCATTATCAGTGACGTGTAGAAATAAGTACATTGTAATGCATTTAAATAAAATAGTATTCAAATGCCTTTTCTTTTTTTTTTTTTAAATGTGCAATTTGTACATCGGTGCATCTGGAAACTTGGCTAGACATTTTGGATGGCCTTTATTTTAACTATGTACATGAATCCATAGGTAATCTAACATTACCTTCAGTTAATATAGATATTCATCATAAAAGGCCTTTTGATTAGAGGAAACCACTGTCGGTAGTGGGTGGCTGTAGCCGCCAGTGGGTAGAGTGATTCATTCTTTAACCAGGAGTTTCAAGCTTCCTACGGTCTGCATACCAAGTTGTTCCACAGCAGCTTCACTGCAGCCACTGCTCCTAAATGCGTAGGATGGGTTAAATGCAGAGGTCATAGTTCATGTTGTTTGAGTTTCTTTTTAATTTTAAGTGTCCAACAAGTTGGGAAATGGGGGTGTACGGTTTTATGCAGTCTATATCTGTTGTTAAATAATTGTATTCAAGCTGATATATCTGAAAAAATTAGCCGAGCATATTTGTACAAATATTACTTTAACTGCTGTGAATTCTCTCATTTCATTATTTGCTAAGGGATGTTTATTTTGGAATTTTAGATTAGTGTACAAAAAGCACCCCATAGAATAAGTAATGACCTACAAATCAAAGGAGAAGAAAGCTGTTGTGTTTTTTTGCTTGCATAATGCTTGAGGATGGAAGAGTGAGTGGCATTGTGTGGACGTTCTTTGTTGCTTTGAGACAACAATAGATGTATAACCAAAATCTATGAGGTTCAAGAAAAGTCAAGTTACACAGTATCGGTTGTTTGCTGCCGGCTAATGAAGACGTATCTGGAGGACTCGGGCTGACTCACTGTCTTTAGTTAAATAGATTGCTTTGGTTGGTCTCACTGAGAGGATTGGGAAGGTGATATGCGCGACTGCTCAGCCTTTTCTCATAAAGCATTTAACGAGACTATGAGCTGCGACCTCAGTCACCTTTACAGTGACCTCTCTGATGAGGCTACTGAAGTAGCACACATGTGCATGTTGCCACACCCACACAGACACACGTCCGTGTGAGGCCCACACACACGCTATTAAAACAGAGAGGAGAGAGGTAGGACATTAGGGACAATTGTCTATAAGAGCCTTATTAATGAGGAGTTAACTGTTGCCGTGTGAAAGCGGTCAAATGTACAATCGGTATTGATTAAAGCATTTTGTTAGCATACTGTTCCGAGTTTAACCTCAAGGTCTTATTTAAATCAATGCAATGTGTTGCCAAAAGAACTTATAAATACAATGAAGCCAGTCAATAAGTACTGTAATTGATTACTGGGGGGACAGAAGTTGTGTCTTTGTGAAGACTTTCACGCAAAAGTCACCAATTAAATTAAGAAATAGTGGGAGTCAATAGCTGAATACACCCAATGACTAAGTATTTCTACATTGTATTAGTACTTTTACATACCACTGTCTTAAGTTATGGTGTGTAAACTCAGTTCAAAATTTTTACTTTTTATTCCAAAGTCTTATGCTTTATGAGGCTGTTAATGGTATGTTTACATCAACAATGATTGTACCATAAATTATGGAGATTATACTTTGGTTGTTAACTTTGGTTTTCTTGGGAAGTGGGCAGTTGAATGCACTTTAGGTTTATAATAACTTTTCTGTACCTCATTGTGCACAGTCAAATACTTCATTTACATACCACTATTGGATTTTGTTAGAATAATCTCAGACTATATGACAATAAATATTAATTGTGAAACTCTGTATTGTATATAAATCATAGCTATCATAATCAACACATTTGCAATGCATGTCTTTTTACAAATAATAATTAAAAACAATAAATGACAATTTAGGTTTTTCTTTGCAGAAAAAAAAAGATAATTTTGAGCTGCATTAATATAGTTTTTATTTTTAACCACAAATTCAGGATGGCTAACATGGTGATGCAGTGTGTTCTGTATTTATTATGGCCCGACAAGTTCACATCTGACATTCTTAGAGTTCATTTATAATAAGCAGAGTTAAGTTCTCATGCATTTCAGCATTCATAAGAGCAGCTCAGAAATTAATCCACACATCAATACAACATCTCTTTCAACCCCTTCTGTACTTCCTGTGTTTGGATACAAGTTAACTAGAAATCCTTGAACACGCCTTCTTGAGAGAAGGCACTTTTATGACTCATTTGAGAAAATGAAAAGAAGCAGCAACATGTTGCTTACGAGGAATATAGAAACTGAAACATATTTTAAAAATAAGGAAAACTATTTCAGAAGAAAGCTTTGTGTGTACGCAAGGTCATTATAAGAGTGTTTGTATATCTGTGTGCACTGTGTTTACAAGCATTGACAAGTATCTTTTAAGTCCCAATTTTGATGATTTGCATGTTTTTATATCAGTTAAAATATTATGCGCTTCTCTTTATGTCCATGTTGTGGATTTTTGGATAACTTCCTCTTTTTAAATCTTTAAACAACCCGGTCAGTTAAACTCATTTATGTCGTTGTACTAACTCTTGTTTTCATGTCTTTGTGTGTCCCTGTAGCTTTTCCTGTTATGGTGGTTAGGGAATGGTCCCCACTAATAGGCTGTTGGTGCGTTACGACCTTTCATTGTAACAGGTCATTTTAACAGGGGAAGAAGAAACATGGCCTGAAAATACAGACAAATTTCCCCTGTGACTCGCTGATGGAGGCCCAGACACAGTGTGGGTTGAAGCCGTCTTTCATATGTGCAGGTTTCCAAGCATTTGTATTATAACACCTGAAAAAACACATGCAACTGAAGAGATTTATACATTTACCCCATGTGTGCCATTAAAGAAAAAATAAGAAACCTTTTTTTTTGTGTGTGATGTACTTATTGCCTAAAAAAAAGCTTGTATTGATTTAACTCGTGGTAAATTAGGCTTCTGTAGATTTATTTTCACAGTCTAAATGAGTTAAATAAATAAATGCATCCCCAAGTACAGGAACAAGGAATGCTCATTAAGTATATATTGTAGTGTCACGGGCTGTCGCTAGGACAGGCTAGCCTGGGGCGGAGCAAAAAGAGAGCTGGACACAGGCACGTCCGAGGGTATTTAACAAAAAGTAAAGGTTTATTTCCCATCCCACCAGCAAGGTAACGTCCAAACAACAAAGTATCAAAAAGGAGGAGAAAGTGGTTAATTAACCAAATAAAACTCAACACTGGTGAATCCAAGCTACGAGGTCCTCTTCCTTGTCGTCCTCTTCCAGGTGCTTGTGGGTTCACCTTCCGCTTATGTCCCCTCTCCTTCCCAAGTGCTCTCTCTTAAGTCTTCCAGCCCTGCCTCAATCAGGTGCCTTAAGCAGCTGCAGCTGGGTGAGCGGTGAGGCAGGCTGGGAGATGTAGTTCTTGCACTGGCGGCCATTTTGTAGCGCCCCTCCACTACCTGTCCCCTTGTGATGCCACAATATGTTATCTTGTTATACATATGAAAACTGCATCCACTCATACATGTTTCAGGAAAGTTGTGTCCCATTTATTTTTTAATTCACATTGTAACAAGTCTGCAGGGAACACAGAGTCATTAATTATATAGGCCTCTGTATGTGTTGGCTTATATGAATGAAGGTAACTTTCAAAACCTGAAACAATATAACTGATCACGTTGCAAAATCCTGCTCCGAGTATTATTATTACAATGTGAACTCGTGAACTGGCCTCGATTTTCTTTTGCAGAGACAAAATGCATAAAAGAAACAAAAAGAAGAAATATAGATTTTTGTCTGTGAAGCGTTGGGAGTGCCATTAAACTGCATTTATTTATTTTTATTTATTATGGATGAGATTTTTTAAAGCTCAGTCTAAACACAATATAGTAATACATAAGCTGTCCTGACCTCATCTACATGACAGTAGTGTTGTTATTGTTTTAATGTATGGTAATCTTTGTATTTCTGGTAGATAGCGGCCTCGCTGTAGATGCTGATTTGTATGTGCAAGAGAGAGACTGAGCTCTAATGATTAGCCGAGACCTCGAACTGCAAACCCAGCTTTTTGATGTCTGCTGGGTTGGGGTTGGGAACCTCTCGCACACTTGCTCCACAAAACAGCTCTTCTACTCTTTTAAGTAGAGTAATCATTCTCAACGCAGTCGTATGTTTTACTCCCAAGATGCAATGAATGTTTTATGGCTTTTCAACTCTTAGGCCTCAACAATCTCCACCGCGGGGGCTCCTGTCCTCCAGAAGGCATTCAATCCTACTCTGTGTCCTCTTTTGATTTCTTCTTCGCCAAACATTGTGTGTGTCTGTTCACCATCACTATATATATATATATATATATATATATATATATATATATATATATCGACTCGGTCTCTCAGTCTCATCCTGTCTCTTTCCCAAAATTCATCTGTGTTTCACTCCTTTCTCCGTGACCCTGTTTCAATTTCTCGTAGCTATTTCTGGTTGTATTGCTCAATCTGTCCTTCCTAATCATCCCCATCCCTCACTCTCTGTTTCTTTCTCAAGTATAGACTGAATCCTCCTCTCTTTTTCCAACAGCAAGTCATTAACTTCCATCGCGGGCTTCTGAAAGATTTCTGTGCAGTAATGGGCTTCTGTGTGCCCGAATCAGCTACAGAGATGTGTAAAGTAATTACTACTGAAATATCCATCCCACTGTTGACTCCTTTGAGAGAACGTTTTAGTCTCCCCCCCTTTGTTTCAAATATATTCTGGAAGCCGGCTATTATTTCATACTCCTAATATTGTTAAACAACCTCATGTTCTTCCTGGTATTTACAAGTTATTGTCTCCATCTTTCTCATATCTTTCTAAACAATAATGAGTATGAGCTTACAATAATAGTTTCAACGAGTTATTTTTTTGGAAAGCTGATGAAACAACATTAACATAGTTGGTCTACACGCCATGTCTTAGACTACAATCTAGTAGTAATCCCCTGGTAGCATTGATTAAATGTCAGTTATTATAATATCTGAATAAATAAGAAGAAGAAGGTTCTCTGTAACAAGTGGACCAATAACACAGCAGCAGCAGCACGATGCCGACAAAAGATTTGCACGTATGCTATGGTGTGCCGGTGTAAAGAACAACTAAATGAGAGAAGGAAATGGAGATGTTATACGCCTGAAACTGATTCATCATATCTGAGTGTCCACTGTCGCGCAGATAATTGCATCTGTGATTTCAGGTGTGGGAGAAGCAGGTGTAAAATGTGACGCACTGTTGTCGGCATGGCAATTGTTTCTATTCATAGCGGACATTGTCAGCGTGGTGCAGTGAGGGTTGCCAACAACATCTGATAGCAATCCAAGAGATATTTCTGGGAGGGGCACAGTTGCCAATATCTACGTTGCTGTTTCAGTGTATCTGCCAGAGAAAGAGAGAGATTAAAAATCAACATTCTCGTCATCGATATGCTACTATTACACTGACAACAGGAGAGGATACTGCGAATAAGATGGAGATGTACACCGTGGAACCACAATTAAAGAAAACATACAAGCAACACATTCATATTATTATGTTCTTTATGGACTATTTGGCTTTCTAGACAAGACATGCCTCTTGTAGTCCAGCATCAGGGCTCAATTGGCAGTGTGTGTTCAAATGAACTGCAGATGAGCTTTTGATTACATAATCGGATCGTAATCAAAAAATATGGTGAGGCAAATTGAGATTGGCTTCTTGTGAGGAGATTTTATTTACTTACTGATAATGTACATGCGTGCATGTAAAGCAGTGCCTATGTTAAAGGCACAATCGGTGATGAAAACAAAGGCTAAAACTAGACCAACACAATGTTTTCTTATTGTCTGATGCTATAAAAGTCCTGTTCACATTTGTATTTCTTGTAACTGCAGTAAAATAGGTCCGCAATCTCTTGAGAGCACGAGGAATTCTTATTTGTCATCTATGAAACGGATTCAATTATCTACCTGTGAAGAAGCTACTTGTGTTAAACGCCTCAGGAGTTTACTCCATCCACGTAGGATATTAATGGCTGCCAAGTCAACATAACAGTCCCACTTAACCTTTTCAATTTTATGAAGTCTTAAAACTTACATCATGGCTTTAGGCTTGTGTGTGGGTGTTGAGGGACTGTAATCTCTCAAAGTGCAGGAAAAGATTGTACATTTTTGGGATATTTGGGAGTTTAATCAATTGTATTAATTTATTTGTGTACAATTTATTTGACTCTAAATGTAAATTAATCCAGCGAAGGCTTTTGACCAGTCAATTTATAGCTTAATTTCGCAAAATGATGTAATAATATCACTTTTTTAAAAGTTGAGAAAATAGTCTTCTTAGCAAATACTCCTGCGTCATTCTTGCAATGCCAGTCCACACATATATGCACCATTTATCTTTTTTTTATCACAACATAAAAAAATGCAGTAGATATTATGAGTAACAAGTGACTGTGAGCCTTCGCACTCATTCGCTATGTAATTATGGGACTCGGCAGTTTCACTCCTACTGTACATATGGCAATACAACTACATTTGCAACATTGAACATAGTATATCATCTCTCATTTGAGTAGCAACCACCTTCAATGCAGATTACATAATATGATATTGTGTTTAATTGTATTTTTACAAAGAGCTAGTTAGTGGTCACGTCAATAGCACTGACTCACTGCAACACCTACTGAACCAACCCTCTCTTTTTCACTTCCTACCAGTATACTTACCTTTTTTTTCCCAATGTTTTGTATTCATGAACCATTTTTCTTGTCCATTCAACTGGGTATTAATTATATCCGCTGTTGTACATTCAGCCGATTCACCACAGGATCAGGGCCAAGAGGCAAAGTCACACACTCAAGGCCGTTCAGTTGAGACTGCAGCAAGATGAAGAATGAGCCTCGCTCTTCAACATATTTTTCATCTTCAGGCTTTTTAATGAGCGGAGAAGATGGTGCTGGATATTCTAACTTTTTAATGTTTGTCATTCTGTCTGTCCTTCCGCTCTTCTTTTTCTCTGTGACACACTCAGCCGCACACTTTGGTTCTATTACATTTCCACCATTAAAACCTTGTATTCTCCTTGTTAATCCCTCTTGCCAGTGTAGTCTCTGAGATGGGATTGAACAGATCTGTTCACCGACCTTCTTTTCTTCTCCGATGCCGTTCCTGGAATGGCCTTTGAAAGAACTGAATTAGCTTTCCCCTGTAGCAGCAATGAGGCTCTTGTCCCTTTCAGTCTCTCTTTCTACCGTCAAATAACCCACTTTGCTGCTCAGCACTGATATGATTACATTCCTTTTCAGTTGGATTTAACACTGAAGTCAGACGGTGTCGCTCTGGTAAGACTGTGAAAGGAATTCTGGGAATACGGACGGTCACATTTCCTGTTCAACTCGGACAATAAAAGAATTTGAAAAGACAAAAGTACAATCAAAGACCGAATTAAAAGTGACAACCGAGGGGGCGACACGGTAAAGAGAAATGGGAATAGAATTGAAATTTACATGGCAGGAAGTGAATGAGAGAAGAGTGAGAGCTGAACGAGGGAAGACTTGCATGACTTTATTTTTGTTTTACCATTATAGTTACTGTTTTCCTCTGTAAGGAAGTTAAAATGCTGCTTTAGGCAACTTTGGTGAAGTGGGAAAAGATTTGAAACGGGAACTATTTAAAAACTTTGTGAGGAGGGGAAAGAGAGACAAAGAAAAAAACATTGTTATTTATTATATCAGTGATCACTAAAAATAACAATATTTAAGTCAATTGAAGTTCACTTAGCACACTATTTATCATTAATTTAAAGTCTAGCTAGCATCTTGTTAGCTCATTCTTTGGGAGCATAAATATGGTAGTAGACCATAGTAGTAGAAATGTATTCTATGTGGATATATATATATATATATATATATATATATATATATATATATATATATATATATATATATATGTATATGTTGGTGTAATTTAGCCTTCCCAAGACTTTCTGCTGGCCGCACATATTTGGATATTAATCTACATGGTAATTTATACAGGCACACAAAGGAGATTGATGGAAAGCACATTCGTTATTTGCAGGTTGATATTTATACCAAAATAGACAAAATGTATATTATGAAACTAAGCAGTTCTGAGTAGAATCAGACATCCAGCTCCCACTCAGAGCCAGAATAGAACGATATTGGTTTCACAACCACATTTTACTGCGATTTGTTTGTAAGATTGGTAGTCGAATCAGGCTGATTACATCAAATGGTTGTATTGTCACCCCTAATTGCTTTCTGGTAACTTTATTAGCATCTTAAGATCATATGTCATTTGTTTCAATTGCTAGATAAGGGCTTTTTCTGTGCACAAACAAGTTACAAGGCTTACGTTTTTTTGTGAACGTGGTCTCCAACAAACTGCAGTCTTGAGTAGCTGCACACCTTTCTGACAGATGTGTGCGTGTGCGTGTGCGTGTGTGTGTTTGTGTGTGTGTGTGTGTGCGTGTGAACGTGTAGTTCTTGTGTGCTCGCTTTCATGCAGCTGTAGCTCCACTATCACAGATCTGTTGTGCTCGATACCTATAATACACAGGTTTGAGTTTTGAGAAGGCAGGTTTTGAGTCACCTCCAAGAAAAGAAAGCCCCACAAAGAGCTTACTGACAGAACCTCTCATGTCCCATTTTGGGATGGTGACATTAACACGACACACACACACACACACACACCTCTGCAGCTGCGTTTATACTTCATTATATAGCCGACACTGTATGAACTATGAATGCATCAGAAGCTGGTACAGCCTGCAGCCTTTCATCTGAGTGACAGCCTCGCTCTTTCATTCTCCCACTGACTCTTACTCTCTCTCTCTTTTGCCTCATCTCTTTTCCTCACTGTGCATCCCCCTCCCTCCCTTTCTCTTCCTCATTTATTTCCTATCATTCTTTTCTCTCCTTTCTCGACACAGCCGGGCCGAATCAGGTAAAAGAAGAGGTCAATTATAGAATCACACATTAAACCATGACAGCTTTGTGGCACAGAAAGTCAGAGTTGAGTTGTGAAAGGGCTTTCACCGTGGGCTGCCAACACCTGTATCTTCTTCTTCTTCTTCTTCTCCTCCTCCTCCTCCTCCTTTCTGTACGTAGAAACAGGCTCCCACATTGTAGGGCATTCAAGGCCACTCTGGTACTGTGGCGCGCATGTGACATCGTCATAGTAACTGCTTCACATTAAACCACATTACTCTTTCAGTTCTCACATATAGCTTTTTTTCTCTTAATTTCTCTTTCCCTTTTCTTACGCTCTCCCTTTCTCGAGAGGTCTTTTTCATGGCTTCTGTTCTCACCCACCATTAGTTCTTTGGAAAATAATTTCATAACCATATGTAATGATGGCAAAAACAATGATGACCAAACATGTAGAATGATTCACATTAGTTGTATTGGGCTAGATATAACACTCAAATAAGCTAAAAACTAATTTGTAATACAATGTTGAAGAACATTTTTTCCATTAAAGACCTCTCAAAACAACATATAATATAAATCTCAACCTCATAAAAAGAAAATCTCAAACATTATATTTTCTTTTTATTGTGCTGCTTCACATCCAACAAATCTGGAGAATGTAGATAAAAACACAGGCACAGTAATACTGTGCGCAACAAGAGAACACACACACACACACACACACACACACACACACACACACACACACACACACACACGAGGCACCATGGTGAGTGCTTACCGAAGCGGACCCAGTGTTATGACCCTGTGTTCTGGCAGATGGTGGTTGTGGGCAGAATACCTGCATTAACGGTATGATTCACTTTTTCCAGGTATCCTATCCAGCTTGATACATTTTGCAAAAATATTGTCCTAAAATAATAATGGATAAAAAGACCATCTACCGTATTTATGTTTACTGAACATCAGCTTTAAGTACATCTATTACGTTGAGATTACCCACATCTCCTTGCATCTCCATCAATTCAATCCAAACCATCTCATGCTTTGGCGCACTTTACCTTAGATGGAACCACCTTTACTCGATATCTGGATTTCTTAAGAAAAAGAAAATCTAAGATCTTTTGCTTTCTGATGGGAGACATTGTAGATGTTGAACTAATGTGTCCAAGCCGTTTGCTGATGGAAGAATGAACCATAAGGACATACAGGCAGAGGAAAAGAAAAGTAATGAGAAAAAGAGTAAAGTCGGCTTTTATCTTGGGCAAATTAAAGGGATAATGCCCAATCTATTGCCTCAAATGGCACAATACATTTCACTATATGTACTTATCCAATACCTAGGCTTTGAGTATCGGCTGATAACAAGTACCGATCCAATACGAGTGCCTATTTAATAAGCAGTATGCCTGGGATTTACTTAAACAATGCTTTTATTAACTTTGTCGAATAAAATGTAACAAATACATCCATAGAAATCAATTTAATTCATTTTAATTTTAATTTTAATAGTATTGGATACCACCTATTTGATTCAGTATCGGACTGATCATTATTGGCGTTGGCACATCTCTACTTTTCACTTGTAATCTAATCGTGATGATATAATTGTCAAATTGCCAGTAGATCACTTGATATCTAAGGCGCAAAATATATCGATACACATCTGCAAAGGGAGCGAGCACTCGTACAACTATCAGTAAGACAAGTCGAGAGAGGAAAGAACGAGAGGGGAAGGCAACGCTTCCCAAATTAGAGTCCTTTGGCACTTACTGATTTAGTCTCGTCACTCCAACCAGCTCTGAACTACTTGTGATCACTTTATGTGTGTGTGTGTGTGTGTGTGTGTGTGTGTGTGTGTGTGTGAGAGAGCGCAGACTATAATGACAAAATAGGAATACCACAGTATGCTTATCACTTACCCAATTACGTGGGATTGCAAAACTAATCTACAACTCTATTAAAACAAGAGACCCTACAGCTCAGGGTTAAACAAAAACAAATTGCATTACCCCCGACACATACACACACATGCACACACACGCACACATATTTCACTTTTCCTAAACACTGTGCCATTCTGTCAATCAGACATGGTCCCATCCATCCATAACTCCACTGAGATTTTCGGGGAGCAGCTGTCCTTCATTGAGTATCAGCTATATAGATAGTTGCTCTTTAAAAGTCTCTTGTTCCTTTTAACTCCCCCCCCCCCCCCCCCCCCCCTCCACACACACACACACACACACACCACTGTAAACTAAACCTGTGAGTGCGAGCTCTGTTTTCGATGTGCACTCTCCGAATCGAATCAAAAAATTAAAATTGGTTCACATTTCAAAGTCAGCAATCTTTGAATTGAATTTGAATCACTGCTCATTTTCCCAGATTGAATTGAATTTAGATTTTACTGGTAAAAGAAACATTGCTGATATGATGTGTGTCTGTGATCGGTGTTGACAGGTTGTCTGTGCAGCACTACCCGTCTCCATCGAATTAGTTTATTTTGGTAACGGGTGAGATTTTTCAATTAATATCTTATTTATAGAACACAAGGATTTAATTAAAATC
This sequence comes from Cyclopterus lumpus, assembly GCF_009769545.1. Lineage (NCBI taxonomy): Eukaryota > Metazoa > Chordata > Actinopteri > Perciformes > Cyclopteridae > Cyclopterus > Cyclopterus lumpus. The sequence continues at coordinate 14,089,966 of NC_046978.1, read as the reverse complement.
GGTTTTACTAAAAAAGCTATTGTTAATGGGTATGTATATAGTTTCTTTTATTTCTGCAAACAATTACAACGTTGCATTAATTTCAAGTGTATGCTTTGTGTGAAGCTCAACTCCACGATTCTCCTCATTTGACCCTCTTTTTTTGTCCTCTCCTCTTCTTACTCATTAAGTAAATGAGCTCATTTGCCGAAGAATGTGTGCAATCCCTTGTGCCTTGGTGTCAGTCTCATGGCCTTTACCTACGTGGCAATACTTTTCTGCCACCACAATAACCTCCTCTTTTCTGGGGTCAACACAGAGATTCTATTTCTTCTCTAATTCACTTCTCTCCCAGTCTCCCTCCCTTCATCTACTACGACCTCAAATCCCAAATGGCTTTTTTTCCGGTCTTTCTCTTCCTCTGTAACGGCCTGTCCTTTTTTTGTCCAGACCTTTTTTCTGCGACCCCTGACCCCGTCTTTCCAAAAGTTGTTTGAAGTTCCGACTCTCCACTTCTCTGGTCTTGTCGAAGGGAAGGACTTGGTGTAATTTTCTCTTAATCTCTTCATCCCCTCCTCTCTGGAGGAGAGCTCTGTTACCTGCGGATGGAGGGAGAGAGTGGGGGATAGAGAGAAGAAGTCAGGGAGAAGGACAGGAAGCTGGCCTGTGACTGCCCCCAATCAGGCTTCCCTTCTTCCTCTGTCTTTATCTCCTTCTTTCCATCCCTCGTCCTTTTGCTCCATCTTTCTGGTTTTATCTTTTTTTTGCTCAACTCAGACACATTGTTTAATATCTGATTTAAAGTGCATCAGAGATAGAATGAAAAATGGAGATTAAAATACATAAAAAACATGCTGTGGCGCGTTAACAAGAATGCGAAAAAAAAGACCTCAGTCAAGAAAAGACGACGCTTCTTATTAAACTTAAAATTCTTAATCTTTTCTTCTTTCTTTTTCATGTCAGATTAGCGCCACCAGTGAGTCTGATGTGGAGGAAAGAAGTAAGGAGGGAGGAGGGAGGAGAGGAGATAGAGGGGATGTGATGGACATACACTGACGAGTCTGGCCTTTCAGTAATTGTGCCTGCTGCGGTCAGAGGTAAATGCCACACCTGGATATGTTCTGCTATAATGAGTGGAAGAGGGTATGACACATCCACAAACACTCACATCCTTGGACACACACTCTCACACACCTCTGCACGGACACATCAATATTCTTAAGGGCATTAACATGCAAATGTAGTCTACGAGCACACACACATGTTTTCACGCATGGCAAAGTTGGTGGGCTAAGAAATGTGCTCCATCACAGATAATAGTTACCTTATCATGACTGTAATCATTAATTTCCTCTGACACTGGTAATATATTCTGATCTCTGACCGATTATTTCTGTATATTTGAGGTGGAACGGTGAAAGCTCTAATAAGTTTGGGGTGTGTACTTATCGCAATAATGAGAGACACCAGACTATTATTAGAGACACGCCTAAGATAGATTTTCTTCTCCACATCGACATGGTTTTATTGCAATATTTTTACAATGCAAATAGACATGCAAATTAAAGATTTTATTTCACTTTCATAACATTTTACAATCGCATACAGAGATACATTGTTCGCCACATTTTATAGACAGTAAACTATTTTCCAAACTCCTCAAACTACTTTTCTAAACTCATATTAAAATATCTTTTGGACTAAAAATATGTTCATATTAATGCTGCATTTTTCACTCACCGACACTAAACCTGTCCCTCTTTATTTTAAACACCAAAACGCAGGCTGCAAACGACACACACACACACACACACACACACACACACACACCATCTCACAGTCAGAAGCTCTCTTGCACTCTGACGATGCATTCAGCTTTTATTGTGAAAAATGCCAGCGTGACTCAGGAGGTGGAGGTTGAAAGTAAAGGTAGGACTACCGCAGATGAAAAGGCAGTTTTGCATACATGCTTACATGTGTGTATCAGCAGTATGTTTGGGTTTGCGTTGGTTGTTCCTTTATGATCATTCCCACTGAAACAAAGCAGCATTCATGTGGCAGCTTGTGTGCTCACCTGTGTGCTTTATAGTGTTTCTCTTCACCTCCCCTGTGAGTTTGTGTCTCTGCGTGTTTGGTCCTGACCCCTACTGTTTAAGCAGATGCCAGCTCATCCTGAACCAATATATCTCCTCTCTCACTCTGTCTCTCTCTCTCTCTCGCCCTTTCTCTCTCTCTCTCTCTCTCTATGTCTTTCGTACCCTCTCCTCATAGAGTACGTGTCCTTGGTCAAGGCTCACGTTTTGCATTTCCCATCTCATATTCTTCACCTTATATTTGGACCACATACTGAATACCTTCCCTTGAATCTTGCTTGGTGTGTTTAAAGTTGGTTCCCGGTATTGAAATGCATTATTAATCTTCCCTGAAGAGAATATATTGTGTGGCGCTTTAGCTGTTGAATACTAGTTAGTGGGACTAGATGGGAGCTCTTCGCCAAGGCCAAATGCCATAATGTTAACCAAAGTGAAAAATGATGTGTGCATCTGCCCCGTGATTCAGATTTGCTCCAAATGTTTGTGTTTTTTTGCCTTGGCACCAAATTTCATAAAGATGAAGCAAGTAGTTTCTTCCTCAATCTTACAGACAGACAGACAGGTGTGTGGGGTTGCAGTAATAAGTCATGGTTTTCTTTCCCATTCATAACACAAATAGTATGTGAAGGTAATATGTAGTTCAGTTGAAACCTGACGTGTCCAGTCTGCCCCCCCTAAAAAGAAAGAGAAAGCTTATGTCATGAATAAGATGTCAATTGGATGAAGAAGGCAAATTAGTCATTTTCCATGAATCATACCCTACTATGGAGCAGAACCCTTAATTATCGATGAGAAGGGCATCAAAGAATTCTTTGTTTTGTAAAACACTCCTCCAGCCGCGTAGTCTACTGAACCTGCATTGAACAAAAACACACTCACTTGACATATTCGGTAGTTCAGCTCATTGCTTAGTTTGGGAGATCATTTATTTTGCCCCTCGGCACATTGTTTCAATAGTCAAATGTTAGTGTAAGCCATGAGCTTATGATTTATGCATTATCGACGACTCTACTGTTTCTGTGTGTGTCCATGTGTGTGGGATATCCTGTTGTTAGAATTAGAATTGGACACGCAGTGATGTATCATAAGGCCCATGCAGACTTACACAGCAGGTGCTGTTGATAAATGGATACACACATATACAGTCTTAAAACTCAAATGCTGTATATACATATATACATGTAAAATGATTTTGTTTTCACTATATGTGCCTTGTGCACTTTGCTTGATTCATACATTTCATTATAGATTGTGCGGAGGACAGCAGCTCATACATACTGTCTATGAAATAATCTTACCTTCTATATGTAAAGGCAGGAGATATAGTCAATGCATGCGGTTTGGGATCTCTTATGAATGTGTGTACGTGTGTGTGTTGGCCTTTTTACCGGCGTATCTGTCTGTCTTCCTCACCTCTGTGTCTCTGTATGTCAGCCATTGTTTTCTCTGACTACGTGAGTGTGTGTTTATTTCAGATGTTCAGCTCGTCTGACTTTTTGGATGATAATATTTGAATAGTCGGTCCTGTGACTAGTAATGAACAAGCCTCAGCTCATAAAACACAGACACTTATGCACAGACACCGCGTTATTACAAACCCTGCATAGAACAGAAATGATTGTCTCCCCATCATATTTCACCATTGTAATAATCACGGAGCACCGACTGTTCCCTGACCCCCAGAGAAGGAAACTGTGTTTATATCAGACTCAAAGTAGCGGCTAAATGGAGGTCGACGCGTATAGGGGGCATGGAGTCTAACACAAAATGGCCACTGTTGTATTCAGGATGAATGGGTCGGGACAAACAAATGTTTTCCTTTAAGACATGTTTCTTTGAGCAGTGTTTAAAGCACTTTTTAAATGAAAATATATAGATGATATGTGCCGATTCACTTATTTCGACGAAACCAAATCGACAAAATACATTTTCCTTCCATGACATCCTCCGGCTCAAGGGACTCGGCGGAGGCAAAATGAGTCTCAAAGTAAATAGATTCTGAATTTGTGAATTTGAAGTTTGGAAAGTCAAAAAGGCCCACACAAAGGTCTCACAAAGGCATACATCAAAAATATATTTTAAGCAAACGAGCTTTGCCGAGACTGAAACTGGAGAGGGTTGAAAGAAGTGCTTTCATGCATAACTCATCAAACCAGCAGTACTGTTCTCTTATCATTACCCAGCAACCTAATGTTATGTGATGTCATTCATAATGCAAAAAGAGCAAAGAGAAGACAGTGGGCTTACATTTATTAATATTTATGCATTGCAGTACCTTGAAAGATGCTGAGATACTGCTGGCCAAAAATCTTTAATCAAAACATAAAATATGCATTCGAATATTTGTAAAGACTCTGCGGTGTCTCATTTGTAGCTGAAACATTTTGGATAGAATAATATTGTTTCTGTGCAAATGTGTTCATAACTTATGACTTGACAAATGACGTACAAATGGATAGTTTGTATCACTGTCTTTTAAACATGAACCTATACGTGCATGAACTCGAGTGTGTTGTTTTATGCATATCTTCTGCACGTGAGTGCAGCAGTTCCCTGCTGTTTTGTAATTAAAGCTGAAGTCAAGTCTTATTTCCCCTTACTTTGCAGTTGTGAAAGGTTAATTGTGAGAGCCATGCAGCCCCTGGCAAGCTCTCTTCCATGTCAGTATTTCCACGTGCAAACCACAGAGGAGATTGTTAGTGCTAAATGAGAGGATGTGACGATGCAGTAATAACAACATCATTTCCCTACCGGTACAGGAAGAGAACCGGGCGGGGCAGAGACGTTGTAGCCCCCCCCCCCCCCCCCCCCCCCGTGTGCAAATATTAGTGCGAGTAAACACGTGCTAATGGTGAAAAAAAGATGCTTAGCTGTAGATTTCTGTGCCTGTTTGCAGTTCTGTGCTCAGAGTGGGTCTTGCTCTGAGGTTGACAGGTCATTGGGAAACAAAGGGCCCATAATGGCGCCCATGGCATGCCAGTATACACTGGGTGAGAGTGCAGCATAAATAAGTCTTACGTATGTGCTGTTTGTCTGGTTACAGCCGCATCAATTAAGAAATGCCTTTTTCAACTAGATAAAAAATACAAGCAAATAAAAAATGAAATGGGATCATAAGCATGGGATCATAAGCGTAATGGTTTCTGACAGAAGGACCTTTAGGACACCAAGTAAGCCAAGCAGTCAAGAGTAAGTTGGTGTTTTTATGTGTGTGTGTGTGTGTGTGTGTGTGTGTGTGTGTGTGCGTGCGTGCGTGTGTGCGTGCACATGCTTTCTGCCTGTGTAAATGACAGACACCCGCTAACCTTCTCGCCACGCAACCCTGTGATTGACATCTCCATGGCGAGAAAGTGGGAGGCAGGAGCACCAGATATTACTGCGGAGGTCAGGGTTGAGCGGAGTGAGCAATCACTTCAATCCATGTGTGTGTGTGTGTGTGTGCGTGTGTGTGTGTGTGGGCAGCTTTGTATGCCTGTATCTACCTTCCCATTGCAATTTCCCCCTTGTGATGATATCAATTTAGTCAAGGGATAGCACTTGCTATTAGGTTGTAGAATTATCATTTGATGCCATTTGATACCAATACATTTTTACCACCCTGTAATAAAAAATAATCAGAATGGGGGATGAACAGAAGGGCAATTAGGTATACAGTCAGACAGCTAAAACAAATATGACTATAATTTAAGTTCATAGCCTGAGCAGCAGCGTGCGGTTCAAGGCCTTAGGTTGATCCATGATGCATCGCCATCTGAAGCATTTACAAACCCTCGTCTTGGCAAGGTTCCAGTTTAGTTTTTTTGACATTGTTGTAGCCTTTTGATTTTGATATTGTTCCAGTAAACACATCAATGACCCTACAGTGGTATTCCAACATCCTTTTCCTAATGTACATGTTTGTTTAATGCAGGAAGCTTGCCCTGTTTGCTCAATATGAATGTTCTCTCTATATCAGTTTGATAGAAACTTAAATCTTAATTAAAAGAAATAACATGTATTCCGTGCTTTAATTAGTGAACATCTCTACGGATTACCTCACCGCACTTCGGTTGCCATTTCAGATTTATTGTTTGGATTTTGATTGGACCTGAAAATGATTAAAGATAATGGTGTGTTGATGGAGAAAGAAAAAAAGAAACGCCTCAATGGAAAACAGACTGAACATTCAGCGTATAGCTGTAATTATCTTTTAACGCTTTTAACTGTCTTTTCTAATTGGACTTTCATATGAGCCTACCGTGGTCTTTTCCCATGGACTCTGGTTAGCGTGAGCCACACGTGGTGTCATTAATGTGTGCGTGTGTCTGTGTGTGTGTGTGAGAGGGGAGATGTAGTTGGAGACCTGGGGGTTTGAGCCGAGCTCTTTGCTGTCAGCTCATTTGTCTTCATCATACGCAATCAGAAAGGCCCCACGAGGAGAGAGCCATTACTGTCTAGTTATTGTCAACAGCATTTTCACAATATAACAAATACACGTACACACATTGATATGTGAGCTGCAACCTTACATTTAGCTTCATGACAGAAGTGACCACACCACTCATAAGAACAACTTTTCAAACGCACACTCTAAGAAAATACAGACAGACAAATACAGGCAAAGGTGCAAATATAGGCATACCGTCACTCTCTTAAACACCTAGTTATGTATAACAATGTGGGTAGTCTAAATGTACCGCCACCCCATTCTAATTCATTTCCAGCAGGAGACAGACAGACAGACAGCGTGATAAAGATGATTAATAATTTATCAGGACTAATAGCCACCTGCCTGCACCACTAGCTGTTATCTGCCGCAAATAATAGGCTAAGAAAACCCTCTGTTTTGACTGATCGTACGTGTGACAGGCTGGAAAAAGGGTGAATTGAAAATGAACATCAGATTTTTATTTTTGCACTTGCTGATGGGCGCTTATATAGTATGCAGCGCACGTGGTTATGTGTGTGACTGAGGAAGGTCTGCAGGGTACAGAGTGTGTCTTTGTGTGTGTGTGTGTGTGTGTGTGTGGATCTGTAAGTGAGATCCATTTTCACCTGATGCATTTAGTCATCATAGTGTAAGACATGCTTCTTTTCTTCATTGAAGCACAGATAGATTTCTTTCAACCATAACCATATCAGTTTAGTGCTCTGCCTCGAGAGGTGTAACATCTCCCTTTTCATCTTGATTGTATATTTTTTTTAATGAAGATTTACATTGTTAAGCTGTTTATTCCTTGCACTCTTTTTCCCAATTCAGTCTTTCATTAAAGTGCAAATATCTGTGATGGTCAGAGGAGCGTTAAATTATGTTTTCCACACACACCTGCACACACACACACACGTACACACACACACACACACACACACACACACACACACACACACACACACACACACACACACACATTTCGACAGTGCTGATCTGAGTATTAACTAATTGGTTAACGTTCAGGGACTTCACTTGAGCATGACCTACAGCATCTAATCCTTTGTCTTTTTCCCTTTGCCCTACCATCTTCCTTATCCTGCATCTGTGTACTTAAGTAATGTCTGATAAAAGTTGATCAATTCAACCAAAAGAATGGCATGGTGAAAATATTTCTACTGTCCCAGTTGTGTTAATGAACAACCAGAGGAATTAGAGCAGCGATAAGCAACATATAAATAGTTAGGTAGTCAGTGATTATGCGCTTTAGTAAATGATAGGACCAGTTTGAGATGATACTTAAAAGGTGTGAGCCAGCATACTATACTGGAAACTTCACAAGATGATTGGAACATTTTGATCCTTTTAATGACTTCTATTCTGGGTGACATTAAGAGAGGGTTTGTTTTATCATTGTTTAAGCGCTTTACCTATTACACCTCTGACCCTTTCTAACTATGGTACTTTCACCCTTTTAAAGTCCCAAGTGTTTTTATCTACTCCTGGACTTATAAATGTATCTGGGAAATCCGGATTTCTGATATAGTCCATATGCCTGGTGAAGAATTATGATGACCTGAAGTTTCAAGCTTTTAATCAAAAGTTCACGCTAAGTCTGTTCCAACACAATTACATAATGCAGATAGTTTGACATTGCCCATCCCCTCATCATGGGACAAACTCCTTCAACCTGTTGTGGTAGTTGTAAAGCTGATGTTATGGTTTCTAATTAATTCTCTGAAATTATGGAAATAAAACATAATGATGGACGTAAACCACTGAAGAAATATGTGTTCTTGTAGTGCCTGAAAGTGTAAAAGCTTTGGTTTCAAGGGGAGCTGACATACAGTGGGCCTACGTTGTGACTCTGGAAACAATGGTGTTGACATTATAATTCTTGAGTTTTAACATCGGCAAAATGTATTCTCATGATTCCTAGATAAACTTGCCGCTAATGTAACAAGCCCTGCAAACCAAAGAAGTTTAACGAGACCAAGGTAGTTGCTTAAGTTGGAATTGAACACACTCTGTATTAAACATGCGCTTCCACGACTGGACCTCAGTCCCAGGGTCCTAAATGGCAAAGTCAAGTGGAAAAAGTAATTTAATTTTCTTATGGGTTACCAAGATTATTGAAAGTGAAAGTAATTAAATGAAGACCTGGGACAAACTTTTTTTCCAAAAATCATTTCTGAGTCTGCTTCAATTTACTTTCACTGTCAAGTTAGTTCAACATTCCACTTTGAAGACCAGGGGAGCCTCAGCGCGCGCGCGTGTGTGATGGGTTTGTGTGCGTTTTTGAAAATGTGTCTCCTTTCAAAAAATATTCACTCCGATTTGTCCTCTTGCTAAATACTCCAAACAAGCGCCCGTGTTCGCCGTCCTCCAAACGCGTGCGTGCGATCTGAGATCGAGGATGATATGAATAATTAAGGAGGTAATTACAAAATGTAATGTGGTGAATCACAAACCTGTGCCTCTGTCTTCAGACTCTGGACATCCCTGATTCATAATTTACAGCAAGACATCCGTGTCCTTTTTTCATGCCAACGAATCTCATCTCTGGTGTGAGCTGGATAGACATTAATAATTCGTTATGATAGAGATACTGACTCGGCCAATGATAATGACACCTTTACCCTTTCGGCCTTACATGAACACGCTTCACCCGTACATATACAGACACGTATTAGCAAAGATTTCACAGAGGCTGTTGTGTGCACAGGAAAACAAACTATCAACAACAACACCAACACATGTACACACACCCTGCTTTCTCTTTTAGTCTTCCGGCTTTAATGCCAGCAAGGATTTGTCAAGTGTCAGTTGCTGGCTGGATTTTAGCCTGCTGCACTGGGGAACTTTGCCAATCCCTTATTGGTACATTGGCATCAGGATTTAGCTGATCAACAGAATTGAGGTAGTGATAAGAGGTGGAGGAGGCACAGAGGTGTGAAAGTGACTCAGACTCTGTATAATATATTTGTGTTTGTATTTTGTGTTAGTTGAGCGTGTGTGTGTGCGTGTGTCATATTGTTTAGTTTTGTGTTTGTCTGAGCCTGCCAGAGTGTACGCTGAAATAACTTGTGCATGGAGATGAAAATGTGAATGATGCATAATAATGCAATCAAAGGCTGTCAATCTTCCCCCCGCTAGGTGACTGCTCTGTCATACTGGTTGTTAATCCAGACTCTGGCAGCCTTTATTGTATATTGTCCTTTGTTTTGGCTGCATGCTAATGAGGTTGAGGAATATGAATTGGGAGGTTTAGGTCACCCCTTCTCATTGTCATATGACAGGCCTGCACTCTCACAGACTTAAGAGTGGGGGTTAATAGCAAATATAGGCACACACCTGCAGACAGACAATCTAAGCAAAAACATGCATGCAGCATGGACACAGACAGACACACACACACACACACACACTAATTGAGGCTTGTGCTTTGGACACCTGTTCGTTCTTTCTCTCAGCAGGGAACTTAATTCCCTGCCCCTTGCCATATTGTTACACCCACATGCATACCGTGCATCATGGGTGCTTAGTTCTATTTGTGTGTGTGTGTGTGCGTGTGTGTGTTTCTATGTATACTTTTGTGAAAACCTATATGTTTGCTTGTGCGCTAGTGTGTGTGAGCGGTACATTCCATGTTTACTCTACATGCTTGATATACTGCACATGCTTATACTGTAACGGTCTTCATTTGTCTAAATATGAAACATGGTGTAGGCTGTACATAAATTACATCAATTCACAGTTTAATCCATTGTCAAAAGGCCATTGTCGAGACATGAATTTGAATCAACTCTGCTGAATATACAAACCATGTTTTGCATAGTGTTTTGGATTATGCATGCGATTATTTGACAAATTGGATGATCATCTGCAACTTAAAGTGAATTACAGATCACACATACTGTCACCACACTTAAAGTGTATTTCCTATATCAGTCGGGACTACAGTATATGCCAACATTTCTGAAATGGAAATGGAAAATAACCTTAAAATCCTCATCTTCATGAATCCACAGACTGAATAAAATAAAAAAAAACACGAATACGACACATTCCCACCAATAAATGCTCCATAAATATATGGTTTGCACTGAGCCGTGCATTCACTGAATTTCACACCTAGTGGAGCGACAGAGTAGCAGAGATATAGTGCAGTAGAGGGGATAACAGAGAGAAAGACATCGGACCAATCAGTGGGTTCGCCTCTTATGTCCTCACACCCCCTTTGAAAACAGCCACGCTAACTGTCCTATACCCCGTCACTAAACATAACCAGTTTCATGAAGCGCTTCCTTGATGCACACAAATAGCAACAAAAAAATGGGTGATGTAGGATTACAGAAAACTTTTGGAAACTGTAGCTTATTGCTGTCTCACCAATGCAGAAGTTCGAGAGAGAGAGAGAGAGAGAGAGAGAGAGAGAGAGAGAGAGAGAGAGAGATTACTCCTCTGCGTTAGGTAGAGGTGTGAACACATTAGCATGAACTCAAACACACACACTCAGGTGTGGAGCTTCCTAGACAATATAAAGATAGAGGTTGACACAAATTCACACGTTTGTATGCTATTTCTTGTCGCCAGCTGTACGTATTTCAAATAACTGCGTTGCACTGACTGCAGACACAGCCACACTGTCTTGTAGGGAGGACATGCAAAGACCAAAAAAAAAAAGTTAGACAAAAAGCCTGAATAATAAAGAGGCGTGCCTTCTACAGAGACAGATACGGAGACTGTCGTTAAATCTGTGAGTTTTTCTTATGAGAACTATTCCTGATCTACTTTGCCTCATGAAATCCTCTTCTTCTCCATCTCCTCCTCCTCTGTACCAGCTTTAGGATACCTGTATTATACCAACTAAAGAGGATTGTGTTCAGGGATATTGGCTTATGTTTAATTGAAGATGGGTGCAATTAAAGCTTTCTTGGAGGGCTGAGGGAAATGATCATGGATTTTGTGTAACAGATGAAATATATATATCGCAATGTAAGAATGTGGGATACTAGGAAAAAAATGAAATGGATTAATCTATATCATCCAAATGTGTGTGTGCATGTGTGGTGTATTTGCTTCACCTTGAAGCAGCAGCAGGCTGAACAATCAGATATTTGATCTGGGCTTAGAAGGAAGATTTAATCCCCGGAACGGTGAAAAGGTTTTCTCCCAAGTTGCATTTATGCAATTTTGCCTTCTAGTGCAATTCTATAGAAATGTATCACCGCAATTTCAACACCCGGGCCAGGATTAGTGTGTATTGGTATCTATTTGTGAGCATTTGTGTGCTCATGTGTTTGTGTGTGTGTGTGGGGACAGGAAACCAGACTGGCCTGGTCTGGTTTTGTGAGTGAAGCGACAAATACCTTCAAAGAGGGTGCTTGAGGAAAAGATAGAAACATGAAACATGTTGAACTTCTTAAAGGCAGATGGTACACGCAAACAGAGCAACACACTCTTTTAATGTGTGATCACATTTCTACGTTGATGTTGTTTCTAAAGTGAGTGTGAGATGAAAGGAAATAGCATGACATGAAATGCGTAGCGTATTGTAAAAAGCATTACCGAATTACATAAAAGACAAAAGAAGAGTGAACAGACGAAAGAAAAGAGACGATGTTACAACAAATCATTTTTACACTAAGTCAAACTGCAGTATGATGACTTAGAAATATCGACATTCCCTGAGAATTGCTGCGGTCGGCACAATTTGCTGGTAACCAAGGAACTAAGTAGTCATACAATTTTGATTTTGTCACTCTTTTACTGCCATTACTTTTCTTGCAAGGCGCAAATAAACAAAACACTTCTTTTTATGGATACAAATACCATCTGCTTAGTTTGATATGATGCACTTCACATTCCTTTAATTAGTGTCTATCTTGAAACAACGGGGGCTCCACAATCCTTTTTTATTTCCTTTCCTTTTCTTGTTTTTTCTTTCCCAGCCCACTGCCTCCTCTGCTTCCACTGCATGTACACACTGCCAGGACTCGGTGCTTGGTTAAAAGGATGCACATAGTTCATAGACCTTGGGGCCATCTGTTCCCCCTGATTAAAGGGGTGTGTAAATATATTTCTGGCCAGCTATTGATACCAATTCAATGAGAGGTGCCATCTTGTCACTTATCTGAGCCAAAACTGTATGTGTGAGTGTCTATCCATAAGACAGGCCCATGGAGCAATGATGGTCCCGACTCATCACATCTCATCCACCTCTACTCTCCTGAGTCTGCATTTTTCATCATTCAAATTAGTGTGTGTGTGTGTGTGTGTGTGTGTGTGTGTGTGTATGCGTGGTAGTGTTTCATAATGCCTGCATGGCACATGTTTTGTGTGTAAAGCATGTTGATGTGTGTGATTCAGCACTTCCAAAATGACTAGATGGCCAGACTTGTCTCAGATGTAGTCAGTCTCTGCCTGAGTTGGGTAAATGAGAGGCAATGGAGGAGCCAAGACAACATTATCTGGTGGTCTCACAGCTCTGGTCTCAGCTTAAGCATCTCGCCTCCCAACATATCCACAGCATAATGAGTTTGAATCTCCCCCGAGTATTAGGATGAATCCAAACACTCAGTGTAACCTATTTGTATGTTTATTTGTGCGTGTGTGTGCTTGTGAATGAGGTTCCTCTCCCAAGAGCACTTGGGTAAATCTCAATGCAGCTCATTGGCATAAGAGGATTTAACTTTTTGGTTGTTGTGGTAATGAGCTGTGATAAACACCAGCAGATAAGTTCCATCTTCACACGTGATGGAAAAACACAGGATTCACGATGTCAGTGTTACCGTGGATATTTCCCATGAGCTTTGATGAACAGTGGAGCCCTGTTTTACTCTCCCTCTTGGCGGGAGGAGAAAACAAAGTTTAAAAGCTCAAACCCCTTGCATATGCTTAACATGTGCTACATTTCACAATAATTCAAGGATTCAAGGGATTTCACAATATGCAGTCTGACAGAGGAATCAGTAGCACTATCAAAAACAAACTTATGCAATGTGCTTGAGGTTTTTTATTTAATCATTTCATTAAATGATCAACCAATTACAACACAGTTGAGTTGGCTTAAGTGTGACTCTAAAGGCCAACTCTGTATCTGCTACACTGCTGGTTTATAAACTACTCTCTGTTTATACTATGGCCTTGGTCCAGGCACAAAGCCAATAGAATATAATTATGTTCAATATATGCAAAAGGTCTGTTTTTCTGACTGCAAAGAAAAGCGCTTGCCTTTTCGTAACTTGATGCTGGAATGGAGCTCTCCATGGTGCTGAATTCAGCTGCAACTCTCTGTCAGCATAGTTTGCACAATAGCTTGGATATAGAAACTTTGCGACAGTTTTTACTGTTGCATTTTGAATTTGGGAACAAATATCTGGTCTAGCGGGAAAGGCCTTTATTCTTTAGACTTTTGACTATTGCTTCTGCACACAAAACAGGGGCTGAATATCAAAATAAATAAGAACTAAATACCAAATAAAAGAACAAATATATATATATATTGAATCTCTTTGCAGTGATGAGAGTCTGAGGCACTGAAAAGGTGTTACTCATTTTGACCTTTCGCTTTTTGGCCTGCTGTAGCACTTCAACTGGCGTTTTGATCTCAGCTACATGATTGTTTTATGTAAGTGAAGAAACATAGTCCTGTTGGAATGGTATCTTGTCTCATATGAATATTTGACACGACAGACAGCATGTATATGTCAGTAGCAAATACCTGTTCCACAATTTGTCATTGAACATTTTCATTTGTAAGTGTGTGTTTGACCATGCATCGTATCAGCTCTTGATGTAAAATATGCGTGTCCCCCAGCACCAAAGTGTTAATAATGGAATAAGTAGCTATATTTCTGCTATATATTATTAAAGGAGATTATAAGCGGTATTGAAAATGGATGGATGGATGGATGCATACATCGCATTTACATGGACAAATGCACACGTGCCGAATAAAAATAGTGGTAATGTGTGTGCACACTGTTCACAGATGTTTGTGAAGTCGTATGTGCTCTTGTGTGCGTGTCAGGACATATGGCATGTTAGTTTCTGTACGTTTAGAAGTTCATATCGGCAACATAAATTATGCAGAATGGGAGGACTGTGTGTTGAACATCAAAGATTTTTGATGAGAGGAGTAGTTGACTGCACATGTTTCATTGGGACATGAACCATGAAACTACAAAATAACTTTTGATGAGAGGTTTTTGGGAAATATGATATGGGAAATGCATGCGCACTTTTCATTATTCAAATCAGTGTGTCTGCTGTGAGCTGTATGTTGAACAGCTAGGCTGACCACACTACAGCATGATATTCCCATGACTTGGCATATAAGGCAGGAAGGGGTGTTGCCAGATGTAAAGGATGTGTTTAAAGACCCGGGGAAAACAGTAACTTGACAGTAATTGACGTTAACGCAATATTGTTTAAGTTAGTTATTATTTAATATAGGGCGTATGTA